>NC_082388.1:8887083-8982083 GCF_031168955.1 Gadus macrocephalus
CTGTGTGATGATGATGTGTGTATGTGTGTGTGTGTGTGTTTGTGTGTGTGTGTGTGTGTGTGTGTGTGGGTGGGGGGGGGGGGGGATGTTTGTGTGTGTGTGTGTTGAAAATATGTGCGACGCGTTATGAAACCCCATAGGTGAAAGTGAAATATCACACAGCTGGATAGGCACATCCAATCAATGAAGCTACTGGTGACGTTGTCCTCCCCCCTCCTCCCCCCCCGTCCTCTCTCTTCCTCCTGAGAGAGAGAGAGAGAGAGAGAGAGAGAGAGAGAGAGAGAGAGAGAGAGAGAGAGAGAGAGAGAGAGGCAGGAAGAGAGAGAGAGAGAGAGAGAGAGAGAGAGAGAGAGAGAGAGAGGCAGGAAGAGAGAGAGAGAGAGAGAGAGAGAGAGAGAGAGAGAGAGAGAGAGAGAGAGAGAGAGAGAGAGAGAGAGAGAGAGAGAGAGAGAGAGGCAGGAAGAGAGAGAGAGAGAGAGGCAGGAAGAGAGAGAGAGAGAGAGAGGCAGGAAGAGAGAGAGAGAGAGAGGCCGGGAGAGAGAAGGAGCGCATCAGCTTACAGTGTGATTCATCACGGCTAAGAGAGTGGGGGGGGGGGGGGGCGTGTGATGTCACCTAGAGGGTGGGGGATAAGGAGGAGAGGGTGGGAGGGAGACTGGGGGGTCATGTGTGAGTCAGAGAGAGGACTAGGGTAAGGAGGAGGAGGACGGGAGAGGAAAAGGATGTTGAGGATGATGATGATGATGATGATGAAGAAGAAGATGATGATGATGATGTTGAGGATGATGATGAGGATGATGGGTAAAAAAGAACCATGGGAAGAAAGTGACCGGGGGCAACAGTCGAGGCCCGGCGATGACGTACATTCATGATGTACAACGTTGCGTCCAAAACACGTACTCGTAAACAGGAGCCGCAGTGACGTTTCACCGTCAGATAACAATATCTGAAGGTACGCACACAAACGCACCACATATCACAAGGAAGGCAAGCAGAGGGGAGGGGGGGGGGGGGGGGGGGGGGGGGGGGGTGGCGGGATGACTCACACAGCCATGATATCACCCCTCCCACATCACCCCCAGAAATCTCTCTCCTCTCCAACACTCACTTACTTACTCGCAAACACATCCATACAGACACACGTAATCTCTCTGCCTCTCACACACACACACACACACACACACACACACACACACACACACACACACACACACACACACACACACACACACACACACACACACACACACACACACACACACACACACACACACACACACACACACACACACGCGCGCGCGAGCGTTTAGTTGCATACCTTAAGACCAGCATGGATGCCGTGGCCACATCCTTCTTCTCATCCCTCCCTTCCCAGACAGCAGTCTGCTGCGGGCCGTACCGGGACAGGTTCTCCACCTCCTTACCCGACCCCCGACCTGGTGCTGTCCCCCTACGGCCTGGGATGTACCAGGGCTGCGTAGGAACACATGTGAAGGAAAATGAGGACGTTAATTAGGACTGAAGAGATAATCTTGTGTTCCTGTAACAGGCCAACGGTTGTAACTAGTTTGGGTTTTACAAAACTGTTTTTTTTTTTCCTGTGTATACAGGTTTAGTCAAATGATTAGGGCGTTATGATCTACTTTTAGTGTTCTCCTTTTGAAGCGACACAACCACCCTCTGTTACCCAACACCTACAGCTTCAATTTGAGAGAAATAATGCATGTGTATGTGTGTGTGTTAGTGTGTGTGTGTGTGTGTCTGTGTGTGTGTGTGTGTGTGTGTGTGTGTGTGTGTGTGTGTGTGTGTGTGTGTGTGTAACGTTGTACTTCAAAGAGGCAGACTTTATGCGTTATCTGATGGACCGCCTCAGATCGGAAGCTATCGGAAACGACGCTAAATCTTTTTAAAGAGAAAGTACCTAACGTCCCATTAGCTCATTGAAAAGTGTCCAAGTGTGGCTTTAGCATAGCTCTGAGATACTTGCAGGCATGCTGCAGGAGCGTGGGCATCAGACAGAGCCTTTGATGAACACAGGCCTCCACTCTACCGGCTGGTGATCGCTATAACACACGTGCAGACGAGGTCTAAAGGAGGCTAGTGTAGGACGACATGTCGTTCACCATCAATTGCTCAAAAACGAAAATTCTGAAAGACTTCCTTCACTTTAAATCGAGAGATCCTGACAGGAGACAAAGACGCTTTTTTTTTTTTGGGTTGGGAGGGGGATCTGGAGAGGTTTGGCACCGAAGTGGAGTTACGAAGGACATCTGGACAGCAAGCACATCTGCACCGGTTGACCTCGCTGGAGGGATATAGAAGGAGGTCTCAAATGAACCTGGGAACGGGGTCGTTCCGACAACTCAGAGGGATTTTTCCAATGAGGAAATATCTTTGGTGTAATTTAAGCGAGGACATCCATCGCTTAACCTTCGAGCACACCCCTACCTAGTAAAAAAATCGAGTCCCAATGTTATTTTAACCAAGGGGTTTTCTTCAAAGTGAGAAAAGGCCTGTTTTGTCTTAGCACCGTGATTGTAGCATGCGTGGTCCTGAGTGTGTGCTGCTTTTGCTCAGTATCCTTCAGCCATATGAAATTGTTGTTGATGATGGTCTAGGATCCAGCAGCTGTCCTGGGCTGAGGCCTCCTCTTCAGATGAGCTAAACATGCATCATTTCTTTGTGCAGCTGTCTCCGTTTTTCCTCAGCGAATCCTGGAAAAAAATGGTGTGCATTGGATGCTGTTTACGGAATGCTGTATTATCAGCGGTGCTGTGGCTGATTCCACATCTTGGCTGTTTTTTATGTGCTGGAGAAATGCTGTTGTTTTTTTACTTGTGGGATCTGGACCGGTCTCATACTTTTTTTGTGAATCATCATATTTGCTAAAACAAAGGGTTTGTTGTCCATTTAAATGTTTCAACAATGAGCACTGTGCTCCCTCCTTGGCAACTCCTTCACGGGACAGATCTGAGTTTACAAACTTCCAAATTAAAAGATGGTGTGATACCATCTTTCCATTTACAGTTAGGTAAACAGTCTGCAAATCCAGTGATTGTTCACAGATTATTCTTTCAAAACAACTTCCTAGGAATCGTATTTCTAGAGAGGGTTAAAGAGAACAGGGAAACAAGTATTTTATCTCACGCTTTTATATTATATATAGTGCACAGGTTCAGTATCCCAATGTAGTTAAATTAAGACATTCACCTTTTAAACTGCAAACGACCATAGACAAAGTGGTGAAATCTTCACTACCATTGTAGCTTCATAGTGAGAGCTGAACAGACCTCCAGCTCATGTAAAAGTACATGTTGTGCACTGGGTCGACTGTACTTCAATGCATCGTCCCAACCATGCAATAAACGTTAAGTCAGCTTCAAAAGCAGGCTAATGTAGTATATTGATATTGCTGACAAAATAGCTTCCCTTGTCAATTGCTTCCACATCGATCTCATCTCAGGCCTTGGGTTCCTGTTTCCGGAGCAGCTAGGATGTAGGGAAGGCCGTCGACACTGCGCTCCGAATGCACCCTCAGCACTGTCCATTTCTAGCATAATCATCAGGTTTAAGGATGGCCTCTGACCTCTCCACAAAGACCCCATCAACACTGCTGTTGTATTGATACATTTACACAAAGCAGTCATGACACATAGCCTTGAAATACAAAATAAAAACAGACTTCATCCGGTTACAAAAGTTTCATCATTGAAATTGTGAATTTATTCATTTATCAATACACCATGAGAAGAAAATAAAAGCTTTTCAGTGTTTGCCGTTCTTCATTGCCAGTGACGCTCTCTCAAATAGTGACCTAAAACCACCATTTTGATTCCACCACGGGATTCACTGGAAACTCAAAAGAAAAAGCATATATAACAGAAACAGATCCTGGGAAGTTCTTTTCTACTCCAGTCCACCACAACACAAATCTTATAGATCTCTTCTAGTTTGATTATGTATCACTTATATTTGGATAACTTTGCTTGCGTGACTATTAGTTTGAAAATACAACAAAAGAAAAAAACGATTTTCTGGGTCTTCCACCGTGATGGAATAGGTTCTGTAAATGAATCGATAGCTGCTTTGAGGTGACACAGCTCAGCTGCAAACATCTGCTAATGCTCTCAGCTGTTTGGTATACCAGGGCCACAGTGGAAACATCCCGCAATCAACTATCACTCCTAAATATCAATGAAAGTACAGTAACTTCATGTATATGGAATATATTACTTAGTACCCTTAACTAATACACCTAGCCCTCCAATGTGTTGGTCCAGAGGCCGAGAGTCATCAAAGACCGGGTCTTTAACAAGCACTATAGGGGCAAACACGCAACAAGACTGCCCTCTGGTGCAGAGGAGCAGTACATGCGTCTCTACAGACATTTACATGTAGCTATATACAATATAGTAGAGATAAGGCATTATTTAGACCCCACACACACACACACACACACACACACACACACACACACACACACACACACACACACACACACACACACACACACACACACACACACACACACACACACACACACACACACACACACACACACACACACACACACACACACGTATTTTCCAGAGAATCACATGGCGAAAAGAAAGGATCAAACTAGATGTTACAGCCGTGTGTTTGATGAAGTTACGTCATTCATGATAATAAATCAAAGACAGGCCAGAGACACGAAGAAGATGAAGAGAAGGGATTCTCAGTAGATGAAGAGGACGCGGGTTCGGGGTAGCGTGGTGAAGGAGTCGGCCATCTTGCGGACGCGTGCGTAGTTGATGAAGCCTCTGAGGAAGAGCAGGAACCCTGGAGAGGTGAGGAGAAGGACACATGAGACACGGCCAGCTGTCACCGTGGAGACACAGGGCCATTCGCCTGTTACACCATAGAGCTGTAGCGACGCGTCGATGACGTAAAAAATTCGTCGTCGTCAAATTTCTCCGTCAAGGATTTTCGTGGACAATGGACAACAACACAGAGAACACAGTTCGCACTTTGCTGAGTCTGTTGCTTATTTGGATATATGTTTACCGTTTAATGGGAAAGAAGGCTCGTCGCCTTTATGTCCGTGGTCGTCGCATGGACTATACGTCATCCAGCTCAGGTTGCGTAGCCGTGCGTGTGCGTGACTGCGCGCGTCGGCTCATTAGCATATGTACCGTAGCGGCCCGTACCGTAGCAGCACACCTCTCCCAAGTGGCCAAATTGGCCTGGCCTGGCCAGACTGGCCACACTCACACTGGCAGATTTGAGCACGGCTGGCCTTTAATTTTGTATAACAGTGAAACTATTTTATTTATTTTATTTTGTGTAAAGCAGAAGGTTTTTTGCTGTGCAAAACTGTTGTTAAATAAAGTATATTATTAAGAATTTTTTGGTTTTTATTTGAGATACATTATGGTTTTTATTAATCGAGCAACAGAAATAGATAACCATCCAATTAGTCATTAGATTAGTCGACTAATCGATGAAATAATCGCCCGATTAATCGTTTAATAAATAATCGTTTACCCCCAGCCCTATTACACCAGCACAACAGATCAGCACATCCTTGAACATTATTGTGTGTGAATTGGTGGTCAGTCAGCAGTGACTCACCCAGCACCAGGAAGACCCACCACAGCCAGTACTGGCCGTCAAAGTAACTGGGGAAGTAGCTTGAGAACTGCGAGGAAAAATAAAGGCCACAAGTAATGTTTACTCAAGAAACATGTCCAAACAACTTTGAACAATTTATATCTGTACTGAATACTATTAAAACAAATAGAATAACTATGTGAAGCGTCCATTTTGGCTGGAATGACAGAAGCACACTGACAGGGAAGAGAGAGAGAGAGAGTGTGTGTGTGTGTGTGTGTGTGTGTGTGTGTGTGTGTGTGTGTGTGTGTGTGTGTGTGTGTGTGTGTGTGTGTGTGTGTGTGTGTGTGTGTGTGTGTGTGTGTGTGTGTGTGTGTGTGTGTGTGTGTGTGTGTGTGTGTGTGTGTGTGTGTGTGTGTGTGTGTGTGTGTGTGATAAAACATAGATATGGCAATACATCGTCGCCCTTCTTCGTGCGATACGAGAATCGATAAACTGGCACCAACTATCGATGTAATATATATTTTTAAGAATTTCTTTTGCATTTTGAAGAGTTAGACAGGAAATACGGCCCAAAATATCTAGATTTTAATAAATAAAATAAAGCGCTCTCAATTTATTTCTCCGCTCCTCCAGCTGGTGCGCAACACATGAAGGAAAGAAAGTTGAACTAACCAAATACGACTAACTAAAAAAACTCACTTTTGAACCATGGATAGACCGAAATCCAGCACTTCACCCTTTCACAGTGATTTTGCATTCATTTATCGTGATGAATCGTTTTCGGATTGTCTAAAAATACACTGATTATTGAAGAATTGCCGTGTCGCGATATTATCGGCATACAGCAATATCCCACATTATGAGTTACCCTGTGATTCCCACCCCTAGCGTGTATGTTTGTTTGTGCATCGGTGTACGTGTATGCGTGTCTTACCCGAACAATGAGGATCCATTTGACGAGTGACAAGCCAAAGCCTGAGATGGCCCCGTAGCGGCCGGCAGCAGAGGAGGTCAGGCAGAAGGACAGGAAGAACCCGATCCAATTGAACAGCAGTGCCACTGGACAGAGGAGCGGAGGGAAGGCCAGGGTTACCCAGAGACACACAGTGAGTGTTCAGCCCACCAGAGTCAACTGAGGGCCGGAGGGAACGCTCCATGCGGGCGGCTCGTGGCTCAGGAGGTGGAGGCGGGGTGGCCTGTAACCTGAAGGTTGCTAGTTCGACCCCTGTCCCCTAACTGCTCCTGATGAGCTGGCTGGCGCCTTGCGGGGTTGACTCCGCCGTCGGTGTGTGAACGTGTGCATGAATGGGTGAATGGTAGGCAACATTGTAAAGCGCTTTGATTAGAAAAGCGCTCTATAAATGCAGGCCATTTACAATACACACACACACACACACAGCATTCTAGAGAGACGGAGGAGGAGTTTACAGTTCTACGTAATGCCCTTTTGGGAAGAACAATGTTGCGAGTGCGACGCAGACACACGACAGGGATGTTCGCAGAGCTGTCTGCGTTCATACTGCCACATCATGTTAACATGTACACCAGAGGGCAGTATAGCGAGAGAGGCGCTATACCCGTGCCCTGCTCGGCCAATCAGAAATGAGTTGAGCAGACCTCAGCAGAGTCAGACCCCGACCACCACCTCGGAGGCCCTCTTCACGATCAGGCCTCGTGCCATGGGTCTTTCACACCAGTCAGACACCGCAGGGTCTTTGGAAATTAATGGTGAATGATGTGTCAGAAAAAATAGTGAAAACAGTAGTCTACGTTTCCTGGATGGACTTTTACCGTCTAATTCATTACTCTTTGTTCTAGTGTGTTGTAGGGCTTTGACTTTTGCCCAAAAATCATATTCGAAGTTTGTTTGTTTATTAATATTAGAATATATTAGAATATTTATTAATAATATTTGGGTTTTGCGAGATTTGTTTACCGCGTTGCTATGGTTACCGGTCTTGCGTGTTCCAACGGTTTATTAGGTTTCTAATAAATCGCCGTCTAATCAATACTTCATTCACTGCCTCTTCCGTGGACATTACAATATTATGAATAGACTGCGTCGGGTCCCTCCCTCTTGGCCTGCCCATAACAGGTTCGAATATTAAGGGCTGCCAAATATTCGTTCGAATTTTGATTTCTTTTTTGATATTCGAATTATATTCAAATAACGAAGTTCGGAGTCAAAGCCCTAGTGTGTTGTGGTCAGTGCGACTGACTGCCTGGACTCTCCTGATGGTTAACCGGCCAGCACCCCATCATCGATTTAATGTTTTGCCTGTATGTATGCATGTGTCAATTATGGCCCCAGATGATCATCCCTTGAAGGAGGGATTCCCCACTCTGCGTTCCTCCTCAAGATTTCTTCCTTGCTGATTAAGGGACTTTTTTCTTGCCCTCTTGGTGGGCAAAGGTCAGGGGGGTGTCATTAATATATGTCCTGTTAAGCCCTTTGAGACTGAACCGGTGATTAAGGTGCACAAATACACTATAATACAAATACACTAGAATAGCGAAACATTTAAGGACTTACTGAAGAAGGTCAACATGAAGATGCCGTCGTTTCCTATCCTGAGCTGGTCGCTGTCCTCTATGTCCTCCCTGGTCCCAAAGTCCTCATCCTGATGGATGCCAAGGAGAGGTGGGGGGAGAGGTGAGAAACGGAACACCACAGAGCCCGACCGCACAGTGAGCCAATCACGCGTAGACAGTAGGGGTGCGACGCAATATCGATGCGGCGATACATCAGTGCCCTTCTTCGTGCGATACGAGAAACGATTCACTGGCGATACAGAAACAATTCTGGCTTTAAGAATTTCTTTTGTATTTTTATGGAAAACAAATAACAGAAAAACTCTGTTTGGACCATGAATAAAGATTGAAATCCAGCACCTTTTCACAGTCAATTTGTATTCATCGTTAGACATATATCGTGATGCATCGTATCGGATTGTCTAACAATACATCGATTTCTTCAGAATCGCTGTATCACGATATTATTGGTCCATGTATCGCGTATCGTATAATATGGTGAGGTAGCCTGTGATTCCCACCCCTCGGGTACAGAGCTGCCGTCCATGAAGGGCCACATCCACCACAGATAAAAGGGAACTGGTGAACAGTGTCCCTAACCCAAAAAAAAAAAATATCAACTCAACATCCGGCAGCCAGAAATAAGAACACAAGTCAGCGGACACTCAAGCACACCAAACTCAAAAAATTTATCTGTGAAAAATGTTTAAAATAAAATAAAACAATCCAGAAGCACAAGGCTCACGACAGCTATCCCCACAGCTCCCTAGTTACCTCCAGCGAACTGCGAATGACATCATCGATCGTCTCCAGACACTCCCTGTGCTGCGTGAGTGGCTGAGCACAGGGAGCAGGAGGGTCAAGGCAAGCAGGTTGTGGCAGAGAAACAACACCAGCAGTCAGACAGTGGCACAACACGGAGGAGCGCAATGCTACACGGTCACCACCAGAGGTCAGAGTGCAGCCCGTTCTTTACCACAGTGCTACAGTTGTCACTTAGGGACTCATTTAGGTCCTTTCTCTGGGAAGGAATTTTGTCTTCGTAGAGTGGGTAGGGTCTAGGTTACTTGCTCAGGGATACTTTCAGGTAGGCTGTGGACATTGTTGATCGAACCCAGTACTTTTCAGCTGGGAGTCGAACCCAAGGCAGTGCACCAATAGACTTGGAACTGCACTACTACCAGTACTACTACTTCAACGACTACAACTTCTATCTTCTGTATCTTGTTTGAGACTAACAAGACGTTCTGACCTCAAACCAGTGAGCATACGCAAACTGTCCTGGCAGTGTGCCAAGACAGTTACTAACAACACAACACAACACAACACAAAGAACACTTCTGATAACCAATGCCTTACCAGAGATAAAGAGACACTGAAAATATATCATTCTTTAGATAATTGTCTTTATTGGTGTGTGTGTGTGTGTGGGGGTCTTTCCACAGGAAGCAATGGGGCAGAAGGAGCAGTGTACACATTCCTGAGCTCACACAGTCTGTAGGAGCAAAACAAGCGGGCAAATAGGCGAGAAAGAAAAAATATGTTGTTACCACGGGAACGGCTGTCGACTCAGCCTTGGTCCGTTCCGCCTCATCGTAGGATGGCAGCGTTGTGGCCACGTTGTAGGAGGGGGGCTTGGGGAAGGCTCCGTCGTCCTTGAGGTCAAAGTAAGCTGAGGAACACACAGCAGAGTCAGGCCTCAGCCACGGGAAACACAAGGGCCAGGCGTGGCCTTTTCACACAGCCAACCGTACCCGGATGCGCCTATTTGCGTTTCCACCAGTGCACCGTGCCATTAGCGCGCAGTATTGTACCGTAAGTATACCGTATCGTAAGCGTACCTTACTGTAAGTAGGGGTGCAATGGTATGAAGATTTAACCAGTATTATCGCAGTCTTTTTTAAACGGTGTTCAATATGTTCAGAAAGCACTGCCAATCAGCGTTCACTCCCTGCAGTCCAGAGTAAACCGTAGCATGGAGGAGAAAGTGATTGTTGCCGTAAGTGGACTCCCAGACTCTAATATAAGATATAAAATCACGGCTAAAAGCTGTGTGCACCACACTCCTTTAAGCTGGAAGTCCGGTTGTTAAGGAATGCAAATCCACAACATACCGAACTGAAAGGTGCCAGTATAGTACAGCGGAAAACCACTAGAGAGGCAGCACACCAGTATAGTAAAGTGAGAAACCACCAGAGAGGCAACAGACCAGTATAGTATAGTGATAAACCACCAGAGGCAGCAGACCAGTATAGTACAGTGGCAAACCACGAGAGGCAACAGACCAGTATACTATACTGGTCTGCTGCCTCTGGTGGTTTCCCATTGTACTATACTGAGTATAGTACAATGGGAAACCACCAGAGGCAGCAGACCAGTATAGTATAGTGGAGCCAGAGAGGGCGCAGACCAGTAAAGTATAGTGGGAAACCACCAGAGAGGGAGAAGACCAGTATAGTATAGTGGAAAACAGCATTCATTCATTATCCCATTCCCACTTTATCGCCATGACGACGTCGAGCTCCAACTCAATGACGTATTCCAGACTTTAGGTATTGATAATGATCCAATCCTATTTTTCCTATATTAATTAGAAGGTATGTCTAAAAAAAAAAAGAAGACTTTCTCCACATTCAAGACGTGCATAAATGTTAAGAAGGCTTTATTTATTTGATAACGACAAGGCATTCCTAACTTGTTATTTACGTAGTCGTAATAATAATAATCATATACATACCAGCATTTTCTGCAGAAACGCAACTGTATGGGGGCGGGGCATCGGCTGCTGCCTGCTGTGGAACTTGCTCTGACTCCTCCTCATTGGTCAGCTGTCAACAGGAGGTCATGTTAACCATCGTCCTATGTTAGCATTGGGTTTACTTTACTCTGGTTAATGTTTCACAAGCTCCGCCTAAAGCAGACAGCCTGAAAGTGACGCGGTAATGGAATAGAGGTCTGCATGATTTATGAGTCCCTGACAAACCACCACCAGTGCTTTCTTAAAAAATACAAAATAAAGCATGAGTAATATATTGCATTAATTATGAAATGGACAACTACAACGAATAAACTATATACCTATCTTACACAGAGATACATGCGAGGGTTAATTATTATCATCAAGGTCCGATGTTAGTAGACAGGCTGTCATAGAACATGACATCATCTCTCCACCGTGCAGTCTGTAACGTTATGAGGTTGAGCCTCTTAGCTGGTGGAGATCCACGACTCACAAGTCAACATCTGCCAGCCAGTCTAGATTAAAAACATTCCCAGCAGCACAAGTAGATCAGTGTTCATTAAGGCCTCACAGCCACATGCAGGAGGGAGGGAACTCAAAACTCAGCCACAGGAAGTGAAAGCAACGAAATGGCACGGGTCACATGATCAACATGATCATTAAGCCTAAACAAAACTGAAAGCGACGACATGTTAACTGATAAGAAATATTTCCATTATGGTTTAAAATAGGATAAATAAACCCCCTTTTTACAGTAAAACTGACATCTCATTTCTCAACCCAGCACCATCCAGGCCCCTTAGCGGCCCAGTGTGCTGGACCAGCTCTAAGGAGTCAATACAGTGTACACATACACTACTGACGCCAAATGTCACTCTTCCCCTTGTGACCAAGTGGACACTAGCGATCCTAGTAGATAAGTGCTGGCCGTTGGCATCACGTTAGCCTCATGCTAAGCTACGTTCAAGTAAGCTTCCTGCTAAGCTACATTTACGCTAGCCTCATGCTAAGCTACGCCCACGTTAGCCTCATGCTAAGCTACGTTATCCTCATGCTAAGCTATATTAGCCTCATGCTAAACTCCGTTCACCAGGGACAGCAATGGAGGCGCTGAAGAAACAACCAGGAAGAGACGCTTCAGCCCGACACTAACACTAACCGTCCGCTTCATCCCGTTAATCATAAACCAGCACGATCCGCGCCCGTGTACTCATATATTGAATTCGCTCAATTACAAATCAAGTGAGTCAAAATGTACCGTTGACGTATCTTCTGAAAAATGATATTATCATGTAATGACAACTCGCGTACCTGCTGATATCTGGCGTTTGGTTCCGCCATCCCGGATCACTTGTTTCCACGAACAACTGCTTTAAATGATAGAATGCCCCTCAGATTGAAAACATAAACCAGAACAACAATCCGATCAGTCGGTCTTGAAGACACGATCGGCAGAATCCCACACCTTCTTTTTCCCTTTAGAGAACCAATGACGTCAATGGTCACTCACAACACACTCTTGCGCCCCCTGTCTGTATGCATCCAGCAGGAGAACAAAACACAGAATAATGGTATTACCCAACCTTCAACTTCCCTTCGTAAACCGTTTTAATGTTTTGAATATACAATGTGATGTTGCCGTTTTTTTTTTTAAAGAAAGAATTCTAATGTGATGAAAGGAGAACCTGTCAGTGCTTGAAAGAATTATTTACCAACCCATATTGATTAGAAGTAGGCCTATTTGAGGAATACAAATAATAGGTAAATGGTTGCTTTCAACCATATTATAAACAACATACAAACCTGAACTACTTTCCATGAGAGGTCATCCAAGAATGAAAGCAGTCTACAAATGATGGCCGTGAAGGAATAATCCAATATATAATACCCATTCTCAAGGTTTTATTGTCAATGTCTTATCAAAGGCCTTGATAAGTTCCTTCCCCTTTAATCACTGTTTATTCCGTCATCGGCATGACTACGATACCATTATGCACGTGCACAACAATCAACCGGTTGAAAACATTTTTGTTGTGTGTGTTCATCACAATGAACGCTTTAGCATGTAACAAATAGCACAGCAGAAAATGATTATCACAAACTGGGGTCTGGTGAAGTTTTATTGTATCTTTAACTTTGTAATAAAAAGACATCAACAACACCAGTGACACTCTTTATATAAGCCGTGAAAGGACTCGACTGTCTGTGAGGGTTGAAGCGGCGGCTCACTGGTGGAGGTTCTGGTATCTGATCAGCATTGGGTAGGTGGTGCCGATGTGCTTCTGGTTGTGGTGGACGCAGACGACCTCCACGTCGTACAGGCTGAACTGAACCTTGACGCGCTCGTTGGGGGAGCTCAGGAAACAGAGGGTGTAGAGGGCGAACTCAAACTCAGGACTGACCCCGATGAAGATGCTGCCCTTGGGCTTGAAGCCTTCCTTCCAGCTGAACTGCAGGGCCATGATGTGCTTGTTCTCGTCGGGCTGGGGACAGAGAGTTTGTTCACTGGTATTATTATCAGTGTTTCCCCCAGCACTGTGTTGTTAAGGCGGCCTTAACAACAATAGGGCCCCGCCTTGACTACCAATGTATATAATAATTTTCTTTATAAACTATTATTTTATTTTTTATTAATATACATTAACAAAGTAGAAAACTCTCGTAGGGAAAGAAAACATACTTCCATCAGGTGTAAAAAATAAAGATCAATAATGCATCGGTAATACTGTTCACAACAATGGTCGTGCCATCAAGCCTTTTGACCACCTTGACCACCTTGACTAAGACATTTACTGGGGGAAACACTGATTATTATGTGTGTGCGTGTGTCTGTGTGTGTGGGTTTGTGTGTGTATGGGGGGGGGGGGGTTGTACAGAGTGCAACCCCCCGGTTTGCAAATGACACACGACACAAAATAAAATATATGAATAATTGATCAGAACGTCTCCTAAGTCAAGTCATGCAATCATTTGACCCGCTTACTTTGTATAGATTTATTTTTGGATTTTTATGCTTGATGATAGAGTGAAATTGCGGCTAAGGGAGAGAGAGGGAAGGACGTGCATCAAAGGACCAGGAATCAAACCCGGGTCACTGCGGTCAGGACTGGGCCTTAATGGTACGGGCTCTACCCGGCGAGCCACCAGGGCGCCCCTGACCCACTGACCTGTGGGGAGTTGGCGTTGACACTGTAGCCTTTGTAGTCGATGTGGCCCAGCTTCTCCTGCAGGTACAGCTGGATCCAGTTGTGGAATCCAATGACAGTGCGGCCGCGTCTGGTCTCACCGACAAACACATGCTCGAACCCCGAGGAGTCTGGCCTGGGGGACAGGGGCCTCAGCGTCAGCCTAGCACTGGACTCTAGCCTAGCACTGGACTCTAGCCTAGAACTGGACTCTAGCCTAGCACTGGACTCTAGCCTAGCACTACCCTAGCACTGGACTCTAGCCTAGCACTGGACTCTAGCCTAGAACTGGACTCTAGCCTAGCACTGGACTCTAGCCTAGAACTGGACTCTAGCCTAGCACTGGACTCTAGCCTAGCACTGGACTCTAGCCTAGAACTGGACTCTAGCCTAGCACTGGACTCTAGCCTAGCACTGGACTCTAGCCTAGCACTACCCTAGCACTGGACTCTAGCCTAGAACTGGACTCTAGCCTAGCACTGGACTCTAGCCTAGAACTGGACTCTAGCCTAGCACTGGACTCTAGCCTAGCACTGGACTCTAGCCTAGAACTGGACTCTAGCCTAGCACTGGACTCTAGCCTAGCACTGGACTCTGGCCTAGCACTGGACTCTAGCCTAGCACTGGACTCTAGCCTAGCACTGGACTCTAGCCTAGCACTGGACTCTAGCCTAGAACTGGACTCTAGCCTAGCACTGGACTCTAGCCTAGAACTGGACTCTAGCCTAGCACTGGACTCTAGCCTAGCACTGGACTCTGGCCTAGCACTGGACTCTAGCCTAGCACTGGTGTCCGTGTTCAGCATCCAACACAGGCCACTTGTTAACATGGGCGTTGAGTAACTAGATCCAAAATAGGAACGCAAATGCTGTGTGTATTAAATAATATAATAATTGCGTCCGACATAAAATATTGGACACAGATACCACTCACTGTCTACTTACTATTAAAAAAATAAAGTTTTGAAGTAGTTAGTGTAAGCTCTGCCCTGTGTTACCCTGGGCAGCACCAGCCCCCATGATGCAACAGTGCAGAAGGAAGAGGAGGGAAACCGCCACCTACCTGCTGGCTCCTTTCCGGGCGTAAAGTTCAAACCAGATCGTGTACAGCTGCTTCTTAAAGTCTGTCTCGTTCTCCGGAGAGAGTTTCTTATCCACAAGGTACTTATGGGCTATCTGTAAGCATACAGAGGAGAAGAAAAAAAAAAGTTTCAGTGCCACTTTTCTAGATGTTCTCAGAAGAATGTCATGGTGTGTGCTGGGATCTATCCCTTGCAGATACCTTCATGGTGGGCGTCTGGACGAGGGAGTCCAGGAACTTGTGGTTCTCCGCCTCCTCCTCTGGGGTCACTATCTCGGGCTCTCCGGTAGCACTCACGTAGTTATCCAGGAGAGAAATGAAAGCTGTGCCACGATGGGACACAGAAGGGTTTTTAAATGTCCTTCTTACAAAAAGTTTGGATGCCTTCAAACATAAAGATTGGATTTCTGATTGATAAAAAAGAAAAGCATTTTCCAAAAGACACATTGGTCGAATTTGGATCTTTCTGGCTCAATGTTGATCATACACTGACTTGATGAGAGGCTGATTGCGGTTACGATTTTTTAACTTTGAAAAGAAGGATGTTTAATGTATCATTCCCACTACAGAAGCATAACTTAAGACACACCTAAACTGCTAATTCCATTCTTCTTCCCAGTTACAGTAAATATGGCATTAAAGGCCAATTGGAGAGTGTCAAATTAAATTTGAATTTAATGTGGAAAACACAGGGAGGAAAGGCCATTCAGATAGGCCCTGAGCTTTCACCCACCATCACAGTGAAGTCCAGACACAGATTCACATCCTTATTGTCGTTTCACATAGAAACATTTTTCTCGATGTGGGTCACAAACGTGTTTGACAAGATGCCGGCGTCGAGCAGAAAGGAGTAGAGGCAGAGTCTTCACACTGTGGGCTGTTTGAGGTGAGGTGCGCAAAAAGGTTCTGTTGATTTGGTGTGTCCTTCCTGATATGAAGTCTGTGCTCTCTGGTTATGTAAGTCATGGTGGTCTGCTCGTCCTAAGGGAATTATGAAGCGAAGAGAGAGCTGTGCTCGGCCACACATGGGAGATGACGACATCTATTATCACACAGCTCCCCAGTGGTGTTCAATGTATCAACAGAGCAAAATGAACACCAGCAAATGGCAGATAGATCTGACCATTTGGCAGGTAAACAAAAGTCAGGGTTACATATAAAAATGTTTGTCCGATTTTTCCACTCTGGCAGAGTGGAAAAAATAAGTAACATTCCATGTTATTTTTGGACCTGATAGATGAGAGTACTTTGTACGTGCTTCTCCAGAACTATTGTACTACACATCGTAACACAAGGGCCTTCAATTCAAATAGTTGTCTCTTGTTGTCTTCCTTCTTGTGCGTGTGCATACTACACTACACGGCCCCCATGAATGTTCCTGGACGTGTCCCTCCCTGTGGGTGTACCTAAAAAGGTCTCTTTCTTGAAGATGTTTTCATCCACGAAGGTGAAGAGGGGGTACCCAGCCCCGTCGTTGTCGTCGTTGAGCACGGCCATCTCTCCGGCTTTACCCTGCGGCGCACACCCACAACATAATTAAACACATTCATTTGGGGTACTCATTCATACTTTTATACATTTTGCTTTCTAAACCTGGCTGTTACTTCTGTATGACAGAATAAATGTGGCTTACAGATGATCAGTGGTCGGGCACTGTTAAAACAAAATGATTTGAACCCTCAAATCCCTCCATGGAAACAGAATATTGATAATTAATCACTATTGCATGCATTACAGTAGGATAACAATTAAGCTTGAATTTAAAGAATATCCGACCACTCAAATCAAACTCTGGGGATAGCACCACCTGGGGCGGAACCCTGGCTACAGCAAGTTCCTTTTTCCGATTGGTCACATTTGTATCAATGAGATGATGTCACTATACATTCATACCATGACAGGTGGTGTCCTTTGGAATTAGTTGTGTCTGGTAATTTGCTTAGTGCTTTCCTTTCTCTGAGAATAATTGTGTGTGTGTGTGTGTGTGTGTGTGTGTGTGTGTGTGTGTGTGTGTGTGTGTGTGTGTGTGTGTGTGTGTGTGTGTGTGTGTGTGTGTGTGTGCGTGCGTGTGTGTGTGTGTGTCTTTGAATGTGTTTGTATATACAAATATTAAAACATACTACTGGAAATGAAAAGACCCGACAGTGACCAGGCAGGGACAGAGAGGATGAAAAGGTGATCCAGTACAGCATGACGATGAAGATAGCATTTTCAAAGTTAGTTATTTCATTCATCGACTACAATCAGTAATCCCTTTTTAAGCCCTTTACTAACAATGCTTTTTTATGCTATAGTGATGGTCAAAACGACGACCATCAGTTTTTTTGCATTGCAGTTTACTGTAGACCTCAGCCACTGTTTGGCTCAATTGTTTAGCATTCAACTGAGTTTGGCTAATGTGTGGCTGGCCATTGTGTGTGTGTGTGTGTGTGTGTGTGTGTGTGTGTGTGTGTGTGTGTGTGTGTGTGTGTGTGTGTGTGTGTGTGTTTGTGTGTGTGTGTGTGTGTGTGTGTGTGTGTGTGCGTGTTTTGTGCGTGCGTTGGGTTGTATTAAATTGGTAGTAAAATAACAACGAGCAAAGATCAATGGTAGGTCCAACCTAAAGCGAGGATAGTTCAGATTAGATATGGGAGGTTGGGTCAAGGGCCTTGTTCAGCAAGTTTTTTTTCGGGGTTCACCTGAAGAGAGATCCTGTAGTCTTTGCCAGGCTGGAGCCGGTTGACGTCATTGTCCCACAGCGCCTGCGCCATGGAGGACAACTCTCTGTCACTCTCGACCATCACGTCCTCCCTGTTGGGCCCTCGGTACTCTGTAGACCTGCTGAGCTGAGTGCTGTGGGCAGAAGGTAACGGTAGCTTGAGGATCCGTCATCTAATCAACATTGATGTCATGGTGCCTTGAGGTGTGGCCAGTATTCATACAATTTGCGGCAAAGTTTGAGGTAAAATTATGGTTACGTAAAAGAATGACACCATAGGCCTACTCTGTGGTTCAACTTTGATTGTAACAACACAGAAAGAAGAGAGCATATAAATCGACCGAGGGATGTTTCATATTCTCACTCACATTTATTGTATAGGCATAAGAAACAAAATAAAACTATACAAAATTAAAAATTAGAAATCTCATTCAAGGAACTTGGACACCTTGTTGCACCACATACATTTAGCCGTTCATCCCATCCCCATCTCAACTCTGTTGGCGATGATTAACTTCCATCAACACCATTGTCTTCCAAGGGCCTTTCTCCTCAGTCCCCACAGAGCCATTCTACCCCAAGCACACCAACCTTTTAGGGTTCTTCCTGTGACGCTCGGCTGCTTCTGCCTGCCTGCCAATTCCGAAAATAAAAGCTGTTGACCGATGAAAAAGCAGGGAGATTTCTCAGGAACTCCTGTTGACGTCCTGTCTGATGTTGGTAACGTTGTGACTGTTTACTGGGAGTTTGTACCTTTAGGTGCATGGGGACGACCCCCCTTGTCGGTCAGTCAGTCAGTCAGTCAGTCAGTCAGTAGGGAAGCAAAATGGGTTGCCCAGGATAGGACAGGAGGGGAAGGGGTGGCGGTGGGTGATGGGTTCCTGATGTAAAGGGTTACACCTTGTCAGCAACTCTAGCCAAAGGGCTTTGGCCCCGCTGTGGTGCTTTCAGTCTCAGACCGAGCACGTGCTCTCGTTGTTTCTCTGGTGGTCCATTGTGTGCGCTCTCTCTCTTACGCCGGTGGCAATAATCAATCCACTTATGACAGTTCTTTCACAATTGTTCAAATGGGGAGATATTATCAGAAAAATAGAAGTGTTTTTTTTGGTTCTTAAAATATGCATAAATTATAATATATTAGACTATACTAAATAAGATTGGGGAGGACGAAAAGTAATTCTCATCAACGATTTATGACAACAGCTCGTGCATGTGGCCAAACAAAACATATTACCATTTAAGGTAAAAACACTCGCACACACACATATATATATACACACGGTATACACATATATATATGCATACATACACATATATATACATATATGTATGTTTACATATATTTAAAATAAATATATACACACATGTATATTTATAAGCATAAATTAATTTGATACGCATCTTTATAAATGCCATTTATGTAGGTGTCTATGGGTTGTGAGTTCATTTATTTAAAGTAACAGCTTTAACTTAAATGCAATATTACACTTCACAATGTTTCTTGACCTTCAAAGCTTTATTTGTTGAACATTACAATGAAAGCAATAAAAACATGAACCACAAAACCCTTTCTGGTAGAAACTGTAGTGTTATTAATGTCACGACAACCCTCCATGATGCAAACTCAACAGGTCATATTGACGTGAAAATCATTTGAGCAGGATAACAAAAACAAACAAAAGCATACAACGATGCCACGCATTTACGTGGATTTCCGTTGACACAAAACCTCATTATTTTCTGTGGTTATGGCACAAAATTGAACACATACTGATAACGTGGCAACTGTAAAAAATGGTAAAAAAGCAAGACGGGCCAAATAACCAACTGAACTTTATTAAACCTGTTCAACTGTCGTGATGTGAGGTGGTCTGGAACAAGTCTGGCTTGAGCGCCTTCATTGCGCTGTTCCACGGAAAAGGGTTTTCCGTTCAGTATTCAGCATTATGATTGAAGATGATGATTGCATAATATTTGAAAAAAATGTATTATGGCTAACATAGCCAAGTAAAGCCGGGAACTGAAGGATCTTCATGTCTCAAAACAAGATGATATCTAGAGCTCAAAGTTAGAAGTTATTTTGTGTTGTAATGCAACATTACACCTTTAGAGAATGACTTGTATGAAGGTTATGTAATAAGAAGAATCTCTAGAACATGAACCCTCAGTCCAATTAGGTTAAACATATCAAGCCGTCATGCTTGGATCACTTGGGAGTAAAACTTATTAATCTTTAATATTCAAGTTTGGACTGATGTTTCCAGCCAGTGGTGGACCGTGATCTGTATAATTTCATCCTACAATAGTGTCATCAAAGCAGCAACCAACCCAACGCCAACTTTTCAGCCAGGAGCCGGCAGAGCCTGGCCCAAATTATATTGGGCCAGGACAGACAGAGAGACAGAGAGAGACAGAGAGAGACAGAGACACAGAGACAGAGAGACAGAGAATCAGTCTTCTTCATCGCTCAAGAACTCGTCGTCATCGTCGTCTATCTGCACGCCTTGGAAGAGTCTGGGAGAAGAGAAAAAAACAACAAACATCAATCTGTAACCATAATAATAAGCTATCTTTGTGGTATACGTGAATAGGTAAACCTTGAGATTATTGGTGCTTGGCACTTGGTTCTATGAACATCCTTACTGTACTGACAGCCATATATTGTTTCTCCTTCTTCTGACAAATGTACTTATTTGAAAACGCTTTCGATAAAAGTGTCTGCTAAACGCCCTAAATGTGAAGTTTCTCAGCAAGTATTGCCGAGACTGAGGGATTATGCGTATCATTTGTGTCAGTGCTTAAGCAGGACCTTAAAGGACACAGAGATTGTGCGTTCCGATCACCAAAATGATGTACCTGGTACCTCTTTAGTCTCACCTCTGTCGAGGTTTCAGGAGAGCTAATCTGATACTTCTGCGTGACGTAAACAGGCTGCTGGCCACTGATTGTCCAGAGAGTGACGCCACTGGACAAGTCACGCCGAGCGCGTTGTCCGAGGCCCGACACCCGACGCACGGCATCTTTAAATACTAGCATGCCTTCAGTCAAGACTAGTCATTGATTCTTGAACACGGCAGGATCAGCGTGCAAGAACACGCCAGGGAACTGTGCCAGAGGTAGAGACGCTCCCGTGTGTAGCCCTGTCTGTTTTATGTGTCTCGTGGATAAGTGTGTCACTGCAGTTTCGCTCATGCGTGCCATGACGACCCGCCCACGTTGAAGAGGTACTGTATTCTAGATGGAAACACGATGTGCCTGGAACTAAACCAAGTCCTGGCGAGGTGAGCTGGTGCCGTCGGTGGAAAAGAGGCATAAGGCCTTTCACACATGAATCACACATGAATCACACATGAATCATCTCCCGACCTGGAAATCGGGTCCGCAGATGATCCAGAGTTTCCTACATGTTTCACACATGCAACACAAAGCGGAACCTAGGCCGAGTCAGACGCACATATTGGAGGATGCTGTGGATTCTTCCACAGCATGTTTTCACACTAGCGGCCTGGCCGGCTTAGGGTTAATACTCTGGAGGGGCTGATTCTGACATTTGCGACACACACACACACACACACACACACACACACACACACACACACACACACACACACACACACACACACACACACACACACACACACACACACACACACACACACACACACACACACACACACACTCCCCCGCCCCCTCCCCCGCCCCCTCCCCCGCCCCCTCCCCCGCCCCCTCCCGGTAATAACACAGAGGACATCTCTTTTACAGCGCATGTGTGAAAGGGCTATATGGGACCAGGCCAAATTTAAAATTTGTTATATTTTGGGGCCTTTACTTAGCCGAACAAAAGGAGGAGACTGGGGGTGGCTCAGCGAGTAGAGCGTGTATCATTCAGGCCATGTCCTTACTGCAGCGACCCGGGTTTGATTCCTGCCTGTGGTCTCCCCTCTCTCTCCCAAACCTTCCCGTCTAGCTCACCATCATAAAAGCCCCAAAATGCAAAAAATACATCATTAAATAAGGAGGAGGTGACTGACTGGTTGTAGCAGGGCAGGGCGGAGTTGTTGAAGTGGCTGTAGGGGTTGACCTTGCTCAACTGCCCCAGGCACAGCCAGCAGAAGTACTGCCTGCAGGAGCTGCATGTCATCTTGTTGCAGCCGTCCACCTTCTGCACACACACACACACACACACACACACACACACACACACACACACACACACACACACACACACACACACACACACACACACACACACACACACACACACACACACACACACACACACACACACAATGTTGAACAGGCACCCAGTCGGGGCATTGTCATCAATTCCACAGTGGAAACATTCACCTCCGGTTCTGTTTCAGATTTGGAGGGAGTGAAAATTAAATTATATTGTAAATATGGGACTATATATATATATATATATATATATATATATATATATATATATACACATACGCATTCTTGTCCAACTCATAGTAGCTTTGCTGATGTCAGAAAATCTGTGGAACCTTTCCCGGGCAAACCTAGCCGCCAGCGACTACGAGGCCGCTAAGCATTCCCTCCATGTAGTGCACTATTCATTAAGATATACGCCTTATCCGTTTGCATTTAATGGCGATAAACCAATCTTACACCTCTACGGAAAGCTTGGGTGAACCTCTTGGGGTCAAGCCTCTACTTTCACAGAGGTCTAGGTTTGCCACGTATGAGCAAGTTTCTCTCGTGAAGAACTCTGTCAAGTGTTTTCTTTTGATAAGGTGACTGAAAGTCTCACAGGAAGTCGCTCACACATGACAAACTTCGATGCTTTTGGGTAATCAAAAGGCATGCAGATAAGGCAAGACGATGACCCAAGCTGTCCGCAGAGGTGCAATAGTGGTGAGCATATCGCCATTACAAACCTTCTGTCAGACCTATGGTGGCTAGGGCCCCCCTAGCCTCACCTCCAGGCGTCCCTTGCCCCGGAGGTGAGGCTAGGCCCCCCCCCTAGCCTCACCTCCAGGCGTCCCTTGCCCCGGAGGTGAGGCTAGGCCCCCCCCCCCTAGCCTCACCTCCAGGCGTCCCTTGCCCCGGAGGGGAGGCCAGGGCCCCCTTAGCCTCCCCTCCGGATGCCCCAGTGGGCCCTTTGCGGCCTGCGGCGCGGCGGCTGACCTGGATGTTGGTGCCACAGCGGGGGCAGCACTTGCAGTTGTCGGAGAGCCACTCGCGGCTGTAGGACTCCTCCACCGCCCGCTGGATGACCCGCTTGCCGAAGCGCTGCTCCATGAAGCGCTGGTCCTCGGGCGACGCCGCCAGGTAGTCGTCACGCAGGCTCCGCAGCTCGTCTTGACCCGCACACGTACACACACAAAGAGACACAAACACACACACACACACACACACACACTCTCTTAATACGTTAATGTGTGCTCTCATTGGACAGTGTGCGAAATACCCGGCAATATTCGGGGGGGGGGGTCCCCATCCCCCGATTGTTGCGCAATACCGATCTAAATGATCTCAATATGCAGTAGGCCTAATACATTACAATATTTCATGGATGCAAGCGATCAGTCTACGATAGCCTACATGACAACACACACACGCACACAACATTTGTTGATAAACCGATATGCTATAGTAGCCTAAACGTAAAGCAACACTTTAGCCAATGCAGCCTCCTATGTCAGTACTGACATAGGAGGCTGCATTGGCTAAAGTTGTTTGGATGCACAATGTTTAATGACAAGGAGAGGCAAAGTTGTGCATTTCAATGCAAACACAATAATTGGCACCAATATGGCGCACTTCAAGAACAATCAACAACTGAATAAATGCCAGGTATACACTATCGGGAGACTGGCACGCAATCAGTGCACTTGCGAATGAAAGCCTGCTGTATGACTGATCATGTGACATTATTTAACCATCCATCTTAATACATCATTGAACACATGCACAAAAAACATTCGTCCAACCAAGGCGGATGCTGACAACATTTTACACAACAAGCCAAACATCATCACGGCAGGTGCGCTCTCTCTCTCTCTCTCGCGCGCTCTCTCTCTCTCTCTCGCACGCACGTAAACAATTAGGCCTACTCCAACTTGCAAGGCTAGGTGGCTTCACTAAGACCACAACCAACCACAACGCCCTCATAACCATGCAGTATGCCGAAGCCGGAAAGGACATGCATGCACCCATTTGCACACCCTCATCTTATGCACAGTGCACCCTATGTCCCAGTTCTATCATCACAATACAGTCAGTGCAAAGATTTAAAAGATAACTCTTACCATAAGTTAGAATAGACCCAAAGAATGTGAGTGATACTCTGGTTTAGCTTTTTAGCTTGCTAGCCGTTTTTAAAATGACTTTTCAACATTACGTCTTTCTTCTGTTTGGCGAACATGGCTAATTTGCATACGCACAGGACTGGAATAAATGTTTTGAATTCTGAATACTGGATGTGGTGAGCTTAAAAACATTTAAGTGACCATTAGTGACGATAAAATATATATATATATATTTTTGCTATGTATGTAGGCTACTTTGCCCAGGGTGATGTTTAAGGATACAGTCACATTCATACCTGCTCCTTTATGACACTGTCTTAAATATCCACCGCCTAACGCTTTGGTTAACACTGACTTCTGACCTTAAGACCCATTTCAGAGGCACCACGCTAGCACTGACACAGGCGAGGTCACCCATTACAGGAGGCACTACCATGGGCCTGCCCCTTGTCCCATTAACCAGGGCCCGGGTAGCAGACTAACCTAGTGAAGGGTTAGCAGCAGACTGACCTAGTGAAGGGTTAGCAGCAGACTAATCTAGTGTGGGGTTAGCAGCAGACTAACCTAGTGAAGGGTTATCAGCAGACTCACCTAGTGAAGGGTTAGTAGCAGACTAACCTAGTGAAGGGTTAGTAGCAGACTAACCTAGTGAAGGGTTAGCAACATACTAAACTAGTGACGGGTTAGTAGCAGACTAACCTAGTGAAGGGTTAGCAGCAGACTAACCTAGTGAAGGGTTAGCAGCAGACTCACCTAGTGAAGGGTTAGCAGCAGACTAATCTAGTGACGGGTTAGCAGCAGACTAACCTAGTGAAGGGTTAGCAGCAGACTAACCTAGTGAGCAGGGGACCAAACTAGCAACCTTCAGGTAGCACCCTACCTGAGGTGACTTGCAGTGTGAGAGGCCATGGTATCCCAGCCCCCTAACTGAGGTGACCTTGCAGTGCGAGTGGTCCGTGGTACCAGCAGCCTACCTGAGGTGACCTTGCAGTGCGAGAGGCCGTGGTAGCCCAGCTTGCAGAGGGTGCAGAAGGCGTACTGGCAGGCGGGGCAGATGCCCATGGTGGCGTCAGGCTCCAGGATGACAGCGCTGCCACAGGACTGCCGCGGGCAGTACACCACGTCCGCCATCAGGTCCAGGCTGGACTGCAGCAGCAGCCGGTCGTAGCGGGCAAACTGCTCCTCGTCCACCAGCTGCTTCACCTGCAGCCAATCAGAGAAAGCAGACATTGCCATTTTGGTTCTTTATGAAGATGCTTCAGCGGGCGCTGCAATACGGGCCTCCGCGAATCAAACCTGCCCCGTATTAGATACATGGTTGCAATCATATCAGACCCGCCCAGTATTAGATACATCGTTGTTATCATATCAGACACACCCAGTACTAGACACATGGTTGATATTGCATCAGACCCGTCCCGTGTTAGATACATGGTTGTAATCATATCAGACCGGCCCAATATTAGATATATGGTTGTAATTGTATTAGACCCGCCCTGTATTATATAACTGTTGGGGTTAGCCTGCCTCAGTCGGGGTCTGCTGGAGATCTGTCTGAAAGGGAGGGGGCCAGACGGATGTGCCAGGGCAAATAAAACAGGAGGGCATGCATCCATCGGCAGTGATTCCTTTTCCATTTCTGGGCGCCGCCATGCATGCTTAAAAGTACTCCAGCCAATCAGATTCAATAATCAAGGATACTACGAGTCTCTTCGCTCTTGAAGACTGCGGTTGCAAGTAAAGATTTCCCTGCACCTCGAGTTGGCGCTCAACACATGAATGAAGAAAACTTGAACGAAAGTATGGACCATGAATAAAGACCCGAAATCCACCACTTTACCTTTTCAGTCATTTTGAATTCATCGCGAGACATATATCGCGATGTGTCGTCATGATTGTCCTAATGAATCGACATTATCTGTATCGCGGGCCATGTACCGCGTATCGTACCGTATCGTCAGGTACCCTTGAGGTGCCCTGGGATTCCCTCCCCTACCACACAGCCGTGTGCCCCTCGTAGCTCCCTACCTGAAGCGGCGTGGCCAGGGAGCTGCACTTTGGCTCGGGACAGTTAAGGCAGCGGACGTTGCCGTCGCGGATCTGGATCTGGAAGTACTCGCTCATGCAGTCCCGGCAGTACACGTGCTGGCACTCCTTGAAGCAGAGGCAGGCCGCGCCAAGCTTCTCCAGGAAGCAGATGCCGCAGCCGAACACGCGCCCGTCAAACACCTTCTTCCGCTGGGCCTCGTCGAAGTCCAGCAGCTGGGGCAGGAGGTCGGCCCGGGGGTCCGCCACCAGCACGGCCCGGGGGTCCTGCTCCGAGGCCTCGGGCGGGGGGGAAACCGAGGAGGGGGACTGGGCTTCGGTCCTCGTCTTCGCCTGCGTCCTCTTCCTCTCCTTCACGTCTTCCTCGTTGTCAGGGAGATTCTCCGGGCGAGGTCCGGCTAGACAGGCAGATACATTTTTGCTGAGACGGTTAGTGTTGAACTCATACATTTTTTTTTCAACTGAAGAGGAAATAATGACGATATCCCTCTTCCAGTGTACCTGCGGCGTCGGTCCTACTGCGGTCCACGTGCGCAGCCTTGCTGCCCATGCGCACCACCACCAGAGGGGATGCGATGGCCAGGAAGTCCAGGGCCTCCTCCTTCAGGAACTGGACCCACGTGAAGAGCACCACGCAGCCCTGGTTCTCCCCCCACAGCTGGTCTAGACGTCTGCACAAGGCGCTCATCTGCAGGGCGGAGAGAGAGAGAGTGACACAGGCCGTGACGAACTTCGGCTCTACCGGGGACGGTCAGCTACTGACATAAATGATTTAACTCAACAATAAGATAATTAATGAATAATTCAAAAGATTTTGACTGACAAACGCTGAAAGATCGCTCCTGTAATACAGAATGTTAAGAAATCTGAAGTTGTATACATTTCCATACGACTTCAGCTGCACGACTGAACATACTGAAGCAGATGATGTGAGCACGTGGGACACTCGAAGGATATCTACAGGTAGGTGACCTGTTTGTACTGTGATAGGGAAGAGTCTTACTTGTGTTCGAGTCAGCCATTTGGAGCTCAGGGTGAACACTGGGGAGGAGGCAGTGGGGTAATCGACCGGGAGCTCAAAGTTTAACACCAGAGGAGGCAGGAAGGACACGTCGTACTCTGCCTGCTTCTCTCCTGCAAAACACGGATTGAGGATTGATCTCACCAGTAACAACAACGATTCAGCACTGTAATCAAATATAATGTGAAAAAGAGAATGAAAAAACGTTACATGCCCTCTTAAAATGTGTGGGGGGATTTCAACGCACTATAGGGCAATACTGGTAGGTCCTCGCAATGGACCAAACAATCCTATTTTATCTCACAGGTAGGGCGATAGGGACTAACAGAAGTCCATACACGTTCACGATGATTTTCTGGTAGTTGATGGTCACACCATACTGCTGTACCTTAATTTTAAAGATTTATTTTCGCATTTTCATGCTTTATGATAGAGTGATATAGCCAGGAAGGTATGGAAGAAGAGGGGAATACAGGCAGCAAAGGACCACGGACAGGAATCGAACCCGCGCCCTACCCAGAGAACCACTGGGGTGCCCCCATAACGGTGTACCTTTGACCGCCACTTTGAAGGCGGCTGGGAGCTCTAGGCAGAGCTGGATCTCCCCACCCTGGGCCGCCTCGGCCCGGTGGAACTCCTCCTCATCGTAGATACTCGCTAAAGCAAGCAGCTCGTCCTCCTGCGCTTCACGGTCCTCAGACATTTACATTCCTACGTGAATAACACATGACATCATGGTTAAATTTGATTTTAAATACTGTTTAGACATGTTATGAGTATTATTGAGACATTTCCAGTAGCCTAGCAGTAAACTACAATCTTTTTTCGTTAAAGTTACAAGACAATTAGTTAACTATCACACATTATATCAGAATAATTTCAAAAACAGCTCTAGCTAAATCTGGCTACCACACACGATTGAAACTGAAAAAGAAAACAGCTGCCATCAGCATCTTCAGGACACTTTAATATAAGCCCCTGTGCATGTTGACCAGAAGCCCTTCATATAACTCACTCCTTCATTAGCACACTTTAAAAGAAGACCCTTCACCAGCTAGCGTTGGTTTTCTTTGGATTCAACACGCCATCGACGGAGGCAGACAGCACCTAGCGAGGGCTATACATAAGCTATAAACACATCTATAACATGGAAACAGAGGCGTCATGTACTGCATACACAACACAGACTGACATGGTTCTGCTCAACTTTCAGCTAACATTTAGCTAGCTCTCGTATGCCACTCACTATGTGTGCTAATGTTGACGTTAGCCGATACAAAGCGCCACTGCATAACAACCCTTTAAACATCACGGTGTTCGTTTGTCTACAAATAAGACTGCCTGGGCGTGGATTTCATAACCAGATAAAATAGGAAGATAGAGTACAATTTACCTCTTCTAGTCCCAGGTTAAGACTAGTAGCTGCCAAAGGGGCTACGCTGCAGGAAGTTGATCAGACAAGTTTTACTCGCTCTTTGGCGAACCCTGGTGGAAGGGTTTAGAACTGCAGGCTCCAGCGTACAGATCCCAATGCAGAGCAGCAGCATGACCCGATTTGATTCGCTCTTTGATGACCCCTGTTGGAGGGGTTTACAGCCTCAGGGCCAGGGGCGGTTCTAAAACAACGTGGCCCCCCACGTTGTTTTTTTTCTTTTTTCCTCTGTCCAGACGGGGGTCGATTTCTTGCGATGTTGAGGCACTGAGGCACAACGGGTGGAACTTGAGATTTATAATATATCATACTGACTTTATTGCTGTTGGTGATGTATGATACCGAGTGGTTTTATGTCAGTGAAGGGAACCCAAAATGTTGTAATATTGACAATTTCTTTAACCAATGAAACATTTCAAATGTATAATATTGACAATTGCTGTAACTGAAGGAAACAATTAATACTATGCTGCTGAAATAAATGCTGTAACGGCAAAAAGCCAATTATTGTAAATTGTGTTTTTGAATGCCGTTACTTAGTACTAAACTAAATATATCGTGTCCCGGGTTCAATGTGCCCCTCCAACAAAACAACTGGCCCCAGTCTGGCCCCCCCCGTTAAAATTGGTCTAGAACCGCCCCTGCTCAGGTAGATTGGGGTTTACACCCTCAGGCTGGAGGGGTTTACACCCTCAGGGCGGATGGATTTCACAGCCTCAGGGTCCAGCGTACAGATCCTTAGCAGTGCTGCATGACCCTGCAGAACCTGAGGCTGCACTTCCAGGACCGCACAAACGTACCCTCACCCAAACCGTAACCTAACCCAGTCTAACCCTATACTTAACCATCTCCAACCTAATACCTACCCTTAACTATCTCAAACATAGAACCTACACTTAAAAATCTCTAGCCTAATACCTTAATATAACTATCCAACCAGTTAACGTAAGAGATGTATTAATGTAGACCTTTAACAAACTTTGCCACATCATCCTGGGATTGTTTCATGAATCGGACCGGAAAGTGGGGGTCATCAAACCATCCTGAGAGCAGCCCACCACTAGTCTGAATAAAGGGTCAGCAAACTGACCTGAGAGCAGCCCATGCACCACTAGTCTGAATAAAGGAAAAATATGAAATCAACCAAGGATCAGAGGGGACAAGAATCAGTCCCGACTGTGCTGTCTCGGCTATCGCAGGACTGCATTTAATGTAGCTGGCCATATAATGAAAGAGTAGTGCAATAAAAGCTGCTTGTTAAATACAAATGTAGATTTAATTATTAATAATGTTGATAGCCAAAACTAGACTAAAAGTAACACCAACAACTCAAAGTAGCCAATTATACAAAAATATGGGTTCCATAACGATGTAAATCAATGTAATATATTTACAATAATTATATATGGAAGTATAAATGTGTGATAGATACACATATTGATTAATATTCTAATGCTCAGATACTTCTTTAGATGCTTCTCCGATCCCACGTTATAAATTCACAATAATTCCCAAGACATGGAAATTGTCAATATTTAATTAGCATTTATTGGCAACAACAACACAGCCAGTTGGCGTTCTGTTGGACTAGCATCACCACTGCTGTCAAGTAGAAAAAAAATACCAGGCTAACCCAGAGAAATAGCCCTATGACCATCGTTTTGAAAGAGGAAAACCAAACTACGTTGAAATACTATGCGTTAGTAACTCAAAGAATTAGTTCCTTACCGGTTGAGTGAAAACTGTTAAACTTGATTAAGTTCTCAATTTTTTCTGCACTAAATACTTTACAATCCAGCATTTATATATTCTTTATGATTTCCTAATGAGAAAAAAAATAACAGTGCCAATGTACAACAAAGGTAATATCAGAACTGGATTTTTCTTTTACATTTTTCCATTCAAGACATACCGAAATATTTAATATTATCACAAATCTTGCAGCATAAACCTAGTAATGTTAGATATGAACGTTCTGAGAATTAAACATTCTTAGCTTAAGTGCAATATTGAGACGGAGTAAAATCATTTTTGCAACTGTCTGCCAAAGCAACACACAGAATGCAGGTTTCATCTCACGCTCACCACTTTTATGCCATTCACTTCAGTATTAGTAATATGTGAGATTGTTGTGTTCTTCGACAGCAAAACAACAGAGCGATAACATGCTGAGAAGGCCCAAACACAGATATATACCTATACATATATATTTGTTTAACACAATGCTCCCGCCATTCTTCCTCTTCTCTTTCTTAAGTCTTCGGGAGAAAACAGAAAAAGAAAAACAGAGAAGAAGCTACGGTTTGATCGAAAAACATTCTCAGAAGAACAAGATGGAGACGAGGCGACTGGTCTGGAGAAGAGCTGGAGGGAGGTCATAAACAAAAGAAAAACAAAAAGGAGTACATCAGTTAGTCAATGTCCATCGGGGGGACCTTGGCGCTGTCCGTGGGTTCCTGCTCAGCGTCCACGGTGGCGGGTGTCCCCTCCCCGGCCTCCTCTGCCTCGGGCTGGCCGTTGACCGGGCCGTTGGCCGTCTGCTCCTCCTTGGGGAGCTCCACCTTGGGCTTGGGTTTGGACACCACGGGGTTACAGGATGTGTACAGCTCCTGGAGACGAGGAAAGCAGAGTGCGAAGAAAGTTTAGCATTTCTGACACTTGTGGTACTTTTCCACCGACGCTAACGATAGTGGCGCTTGGTTGATTAAGCCCGGTTAGAACTAACGCCAACTTCCACTTGAGGCTAAAGCCGTTCCATCAACGCTGTTCAGCAGCGCCTTGCTCAGGTTAGTCCAAGACAATTGTATGAATGAATTTAATGAATTTATTATTGACCGTAGCTTTGTAATCAGGGCGATAGTCTCGAGGTAACGTGTCGGACTTGCTCACGGTCGTCCGGGGTTCAATCCCCACCTAATTAGTCATTTAGGAAGGATTTCTAGAGAAATCAAACAACTTTTCATGCCTTTCATTTTCCATTTCCTTGAATATTCTAAATTGACCAAGCATAGTATTTATCTCAACAGAGGTGGTCTCGGCTGCCTGCCGAGAAACTATCCTGAATGGAATTTATGTGGCTGACAATTTCCCATGCAGCACTGTCTTTGTCATTGTGACAAAGGCTTCACTATCAGTAACATTATCATTAACTTTACCAGGGTTTTTTGCAAGTTAGATTTGGGTTCTAGGGATATTTGAAGACATATTTATTCTATAAAAATTAATTTGTTTGGCCTAATTTCTCTGATATAAAAGGTAATTACAAAAATAAGCCAACGCCAAGAATTCAACAACGCACTCAGGACGCGAACTCGGGTAGCCCGTTTCAAAGGGCAGATGCTAGACCACTCATCCAACTGTTGGTTCCCTGATTTGATATAATACATATACGTATTTGTCTGAAAATGTTTAAGAAAATAACCTGGATAATAGATATCAATTCATTTAATTATTTTATCTGCATCATTTAATCTTAGACCCTTAGTGAAAATATAGGCTGTTTGTACTTCATAATATGTACATTTATGACAAAATCGTGAGGACTAGGCTTGGCAGAACATTCTGATGGTACACTTGTTTCCGACAGATGGACTTCTCTGAAGCAACGATCAAGTAAGCCCGACAGTTAGCCTGGTACCGACCAGGTTAGCTTGGTCGGATAAATGGCCACTTAGCATAGATTCCCTCAAGTCACGTTAATGGAACGCAACTCTAGCTGAAAGTAGCAAGGGTAAGCGAAATAAGCCCGGCTTTGCCTTTAGCTTGGTTGATGGAATACCCCTCAACTCAACTCGCTATGAATAAGCGTGGCACGACTTGGTTTACTTACAGGCACGTCGTGTTTCCACCTAGAATAAATTACCTCTTCAACGTGGGCGGGTCGGCAATAGACACATGAGCAAAACTGCAGTGACGTACTTATCCACACGACACAAAGGCTTGGCTTGAGTTTCCTTCCTTGTTGATCAATAATCAATCACTATTGTTGACTAAACACTGATGCTGGTATTTAAAGATGCCGGGTGTCAGGCTTGGACATCGCTGACGGGGGGGGGGGGGGTAGAGAACAATTGTTGACGGGGGGGGGGGGGCCGTGTGCGACTCCTAACACAATGGGCTGGTGGATAATTCAAAATATATATATATATCTTTTTTTTTAATTGCCATGGGCCCCCCCTCTGCCTTGGGCCCCCCCACGACTGCCTCACTTTCCCCCGCAGTCCGTCGGCCCTGCATCCAGGACACCTAAAGTAATATTGCTACAATATGTTGTGTATTTTACACACAACTTTGCTCATTATAAAAGTCATAACAGTAACACAACGACGTTGTGTCGGCTTAGCTCAGGAGGTAGAGCAGTTGTCTTGTAACTGAAAGGTTGCTCCCCAGCTCCTCCTAGCTGAGTGTTGATGTGTCCCTGAGCAAGACACTTAACCCTAACCGCTCCTGACGAGCTGGCTGTCGCCTTGCATGGTTGACTCTGCCGTCGGTGTGTCAATGTGTGTATTAACCGATGTAAGTCACTTTGGATAAAAGCGTCTGCTGAATGCCCTAATTGTAATTGAACTAAAAACATATCACATTTTCTTAGTTCATAACCATGAGTATAACAAGCCTCCCTCTTTTCTAAAACTCTCAAATCGAAAACATCTTTAATCTCAGCGTTGGAATTCCAGCTAAAACAGTAGATTCAATGTCTCTTTAAGTTGACAAGCTCACCTTATCCCCTGCATAAATGCATGTTGCTCACAGTGAGTGCGTTCTCCACACTGCCTGGAAGTGGAGCTAGCAGTTTACGTGAGCAAACGAGCGGCACAAGACTGTCTGTCAGCAGCAGCAGAGTTTAGCAGACAGAGGGGAAAGTCATGACCCGCCCTACTCTGCCACTCATTGGCTAGTAATCGAAGTCATGACCCGCCCTACTCTGCCACTCATTGGCTAGTAGTCGAAGTCATGACCCGCCCTACTCTGCCACTCATTGGCTAGTAATCGAAGTCATGACCCGCCCTACTCTGCCACTCATTGGCTAGTAATCGAAGTCATGACCCGCCCTACTCTGCCACTCATTGGCTAGTAGTCGAAGTCATGACCCGCCCTACTCTGCCACTCATTGGCTAGTAGTCGAAGTCATGACCCGCCCTACTCTGCCACTCATTGGCTAGTAGTCGAAGTCATGACCCGCCCTACTCTGCCACTCATTGGCTAGTAGTCGAAGTCATGACCCGCCCTACTCTGCCACTCATTGGCTAGTAGTCGAAGTCATGACCCGCCCTACTCTGCCACTCATTGGCTAGTAGTCGAAGGGAGGGAGGAAGGACAGCGCGCTTGGTTGCCATTGGCCTGCTTGCACTGTTAGTGGCGTATGGTGGCATAAGTATGTGAGACTCAAGTTGTTTCAGGGGGTTAATATGTGAATAAAATTGATACAAAGCCACCAGTGGCAGCATGTTGCCCCAGCTGGTGGGCAGCATGTCTGTGACTACAAGGGCAGAAGGAAAGGATGCAAAGCCCATTATTCAAATCAGGCCTACTCTTGATTTGTGAAAACTAAATGAAAAATTCTGGGCCCATCATTGCACTCAATGACTGAAGCTATTGGTTGTAATTTGGCTATGTTTATTTTCAGCTACAATTGTTTTAATAAAAATGAAGACGCAAGACCAAAAAGTGATACCATTTAAAATGCATGTTAATGGATGCTTCAGAATGTTTTTGTGTGTTGGTGTTAAGCCAGTTAAGTCATGGTGTTAAGCCAATTAAGATTGAGGGGATTGTCAATCCTCCTCGCTGTTTGTGTTGCAAAGATATTGGTGACCTGATCATACCAAACGGGATATTCTTTAAGTGATTTCAGAATAACGGCGGGTGTAGCTCCACGTTTTCGTCACCCTTTCAGATGGCTTGGTAACCCAACGGAGGTGTGTCAAAAAATAGGTAGGCTCAGCGCGTTTATTTAAGGACCGTGCCCAACTTTTGGCGGTGAAAACGGCAATATAAGCGAACCGAACCGCAACGTTCGGTGGAAACGGATATATAGGCGGACAGAGCCGCACTGTGCCTCAACGAACAGTAGCGCACCGGTCGGTGGAAACGAAGCATACGACTGAGCGGGTTCCTTGGTTCTCATAGCCTAGACTTGAGGGATAACCCCTCCCTCCGGGCTGCTCCACAGCAACGGCTCCTGCTTATTGGTTCATAGCGCAGCCGGGAAAATGAGTCAATGGAGGCTGAGGGAGGAACGTCCTCAAGCAGTCATTTTCGATAGGCGATAGGGGGTGCCAAGGTCCCTTGACCCAGGGAAACAAACATTTCATATACAAAAGCATTAGTTTGGGCACTCTAAATCTTTTTATTCTCAACAATGTTAAGGAGGATCTTCCTCCCTCTCTTCACTGGAGCAGCCTCCACTTCCTCGAAGTCATGGCCCGCACTTCTCTGCCTCCCATTGGTCTACTCTTCTGCCAACACCCCCCCCCCCCCCCCCCCCCTCCCACACAATACATGTTTTTTTTGCAGATCTACAGAATTCAAGCGGACGAATATAGCCCCTGAGATTTACTCTCATCTCATCTAACTAGCTATCAAATTCCGGCATGGATGTGTTGCTGCTGCTGCTCACCTTGGTTCTGGCCTGGACCTCGAAGACTCGGACGGCGGGCTCCTTGGTCGGGTCCTGCTTGCTCTGCTGGTTCATCTTGTCGCTCATCCAGGCCATGGCGTCGCCCACCTGCTTCTCCACCCGCGTCATCTCCAGCTCGTCCAGGTGCGCGTACTGCTCGTCCTGGACAGACACACACACACACACACACACACACACACACACACACACACACACACACACACACACACACACACACACACACACACACACACACACACACACACACACACACACACACACACACACACTATTTAGACCAATTGATAAAAGTGTTATGAGAGAATATTGAGCAACAGTACCGAATAATAACTCTCCCTGATATACCTGAGACAAAATGGAAAATTAGGGGGCCCGCTTGGACAAAGTGTCCAGTTTGTTATCTTATCGCAGAGCTGCACCAGGCTTTGAGGGTGGCAGGGTGCTCCGCCGACAACCACAGAGCACTAATAATATATTAAGCTTTTGGTCTACTTCATGCAGCAAGAAGCATTTCCTATTAGCCTTCAAATATTATGTAGTATCTATGCAGCATGTTCCTTTTCCCAACATAACCCCTAATCCACATGAATAAATTAACAGAAAAGGCATTTTGTTTGCTTACAGAACCAGCAAATAAGTCCACTGCCTGGTTCACCACTTATGCCGCTTTTCCACCGCACATGTAGCTCGACACGACACGACACGACTCGACACGACACGACTCGACACGACACGACACGACTCGACTCGACACGGTAGCAGCACGGGTCCTTTTCCACCGCAGATAGTACCTCCTGGACGTGGGCGGGGTCGGCTGCGCGAAAGGGCCGTGACGTATTTTTGTACGCGACGCAAACAACAAATACGCAACCCACACATGGACAGAACCCACATAACAACAATGGAGGACATCGATAACATTACTATTATTAGCTGGCATGTTGAAGAAGTTGGAGAAGTGGAATATATGTTGGCTGCGGCGCTGCTATGGCTGTTACCAGCATGGTTGCCATGTCGCTCTCGTGACTTCGTCACACTCTGGCCAATCAGTGGCCGGCCGTCTGCCGACGTCACCTTTTAGCATCGGCTCAGCTCGCTTGGAACCTAGAGCGAGGCGGGACTAGAAAAAGCAGCCACTTCAGGTACCAGATACCATGGTACCGCGGTGGAAACGCAAAAAATGCGAGCTGAGTCGAGTCGTGTCGCGCTGGTACCATGCAGTGGAAAAGCGGCATTAGAATCCCAACCCTTGGACGAGCGCTAACCTTGGCCTTGTATGCGCCGACCAGCTTCATGTACATCTGGATCTGTTTGCCCAGGTCTGCAAAAGCCTTCGGCGCCTCCTCGGCTTCCATGTACCGCTCCATTATGGGCTGGCCGAGTTGCTGGTGACAACGGGGGACAACGGCGTTAGACTCTCGATCTCGTTGGACACAATAGACGCGTGGAGTTATGTGAAAGTACTTTCATATGAACATAATGTGGATGTATATTTATACAGCGCTTCTCTAACCAGTGGCCACTCAAAGCGCATTACGATATTGCCTAACATTCATCCATTCATGCACACGTTCACACACACACACAGAGGGTGGAGTCAACAACACGAGGCAACAGCAAGCTCGTCGGGAGCAGTCGGGTGAGGTGTCTGCCGACCGAGCTAGCAACCTGCCGGTTACCCGTCAACCTGCTCTACCTCCTGAGCCAAACGCCGCCCTCGGTAGTACTAGATCACAACGTGGCCCCATTACACCGCGACAGTGTAAAAGCTACCGTCATTACAGTTAAACACGTAGTGCATGTTTAGTGTTTGCTGCGTGCTCTACCTTCAGCTCAGCCAGTTTATCGATGTAGACCTGCTTCAGCTGGTCTTCGCCGTCCTCGTACAGCCAGTTCTCTGTGGCCTCCAGCTTGGAGGAGAAGGAATCCCGGTCCTGGGGTTACAGGGAAACATTAACCATTAACAATAAGAGTTGAAATAATAAGAAATCAAAAAATCCTTCAAAAGGTATGTATAGTTTAAAATCTACAAAATAACATTAAAGTGTCCTGATTACCGGAGATTCTGACCGTAATGTTAAGTCTACACATCAGGTAAACTATACTTTATTAATCCGAGATGCGGCATTTGGTCAAATGCAGAAGTACTGGACAGAATCCTTAGACAGAGAAAATATTATATCATAAGGAATAGGAATTATCCTTTGCTTCGTATTCGGGAATTGGCACAGAATCCGAATACTTTGGCACCAATTTGACATTTTTGGTCCAGTGGGGGAGTCAACGAGACCCAGTGGTGTATGAAACACTAAAGTATCAAGTACCTAGTGTTCAGAGTTTGAAATTGGTTTTGCAGAGATGTGTGCGTGTGTAATAAGGGGGCATTTCTAACATCCAGGCATGTAACCCTATTGTAGTAGTAACCCCAAATGTAATTATGATCCCTAAAAAAAAGCATGACATGGGATCTTTACTAGAAGCGACGCAGGGTCGGGACTCACCGCCGGGCTGACGAACTTCTCCAGGCGGCCGTGCAGCTTGTCCCTCATCTCGTACACGTACTCCTCCACATTGTTCTTGGCGTCGTTGCGCTCCTTCTCCAGCTTGTCCTGCATGATCATGTTCCCCTGAGAGACACACGCCACACGCCATTGGAGACACACATGAGAAGCCCAGTGTTTATTAGCTGACCAAGATATCCTTAATAAAACACGATTAAATGATCAGTAGACAATAGGCCTAGCTGCGAGCAATACACTGGAATAAGTTATTTTGCAGAACCTCTATGAATAAGTAGTATTATCTATTTATTTATCGTTTATTTGAACCATATAAATAAATCTACCATACTCATTTCATTAATAATGTACAATGAATGAATAATGTAGTTATAACTATTTACGTCATAATTAGCAACTTGTGAATGCTTTATTAATAAAGGTATAATAAAGTGTTCATCTATTTATTTCTACAACTCAGTACAGCCATGGCAGGTTAATTCAACATATGCCTGGACTACTGACAAACATGGTGAATGTTCCTCATAATCGAATTACGCCGTCAGAAATAAAGCAACTGCAAAGGCTGTTTAACTAGCTCTAGCTATCTATAAATAAACATTTATGTATTTTTTAAAAACAAGTGTGGTCGCGCATCAAAATGATGTAATTAGCCAGAAGGAGGCAGTCTTTCAACTTCTCTAAGCCTGATGCTAAACCAGCTTCTTGTAGCCATTTGTTTACATTTTCTACTTGACATGCAAGCAAACTGGTGCCAGTGCAGACACCCTCATGGATCAAGATATGGTGTGTGATCTCACACTCATACATACAAACAGACACAAAAATAGGGCAGTGATTAAAAACAAAATCAAGTCACGGCTTGAGCAACAAAGCCAATTCAGAAGCACTGTTCAGGAGAATGGTTTGGGCTTTGTGCAAAAAAAACTAAAAACACTTAAAGTAATTTATAGTTGTTTTTGCCAAAATAACACCAGGGTACCTAGGGAACATGGAGCTTGTGCATTACCTCATTCTCCACAAACAGATTGAGCGTTTCATTGGACAACTGCCACTCCGGCTTGTGCTCGATGGGCAGCTCCACAGTCTTTGTCTTCACTTTGGGCTTCTTGGCCTGTGAAGGCTGCTCCGCCTTCTTCTCCTGCTTGCTCTCCTCCGTCGACGCCTGAGGGTGCGGAAGAGACATGTGACCTATGACGATCCTGGGGCATATCAGTGCTACACACACACAAACACACTATAGAGCAGATAGGAGCATTTCGACTGACCATGAAGAACTCAACACGCCCAATAATTCGTTTCTGCGTTCAAACCATTTGCTGAGGTGGCCTACCCTTACTTCCTTTGGAAATATTTGGACATTTTTATTATCATAATATCCAAATCCAAAATATCAATCATTAAGAGTGATTCTTAGTATTTTAGTCATTGCCTTATTATCGAAACTATTTGACAAATACATATTGTGAATGAAGCACAATTGTGGGCGAGTGTGAAAAAAAAAAAAAGTGCTGTTATGTTATTCAAGTGAGCTTCACTGGCTGTGAGTCAAAGAGATATAAAACCACTTCGGCTCAACGGAATATATGCTCAGAGACGTTCTCGCTTGAAGCACTGAGACAAAGAGTTCATGCCTTCCGCACACTATTTTGAAACCCAATATAAAAATGTACACTTTATTTTTAAAAGCATTAAGACACCATGATTACTGACGCAGGGCAGGAATGTCTAAACACTGAACAGGTGTGAGTTGTCTCTTAAAAAACAAAAGCCTCAGAAAACCACATGGGAATGTGAGGTCCGACAACCAGACACAGAACCAACAATAAAGAAACCGCTTTGGTATAGATCCGCCTCGTGAGCTATACGCGATGATTGTTGTTTGAATGAATGTTGTCTGGTGTCATTCTACAGTAGTACTTCTCTACGGATCATCACATTCCTATGAATTAAAACCCTAAGGTCTTATACTATGCGGAGCCCGGCGGACCTGGTTCTGTCCGGTCCCGTCCGTCATGTCGCCCCCCTCCGGCGTGGCGTCTCCGGCAACGTCACCTGCAGCCTTCTGCTCCTCCTGGTCCACCTGCATTTTGTTCTGAAAACATCCACCGTTATGTTATGGATCGCGTATACTGGGATGGCACACCACCATGATAACATTATGCTGTCAGTTGAAGCTAGAGCTGCTGCCCCCACGACCCCACCCCGGATAATCGGTTCTGAAGATGAGGATTGAGGCTTATTCATCCAGCTCTGGCTGTGCTGGTCGTTAATTAGATGACCGGCCTTTTCACAGAAGAGTCATGGTAGGACAGGTGGCGCCCGTTCCACACATTACTAGTGTATTACTTTGATGTGCTTTGGAGCACGGCCAGTAGCCTAATCCTCGCTCATTTGGTCTACTAGCCGTACCCTGGTGCATCAAAGGAGAAGACCCATAATGAGTGTTATGAGGACACCGTGTTTGTCCAATGACGGTGCTTGTGTGAAAAGGGTGCACATCAAAGAAACAGTAGGATGTCAAGTAGCACGTCTGATCCAGTCACAGTAACACTCAACACTTAGAGTGTTGTAAAGCTTATAAGTACACCTTACTAGTCACATTTTTAGGAAGGTGTGTCTTTCTCAATATTTATTTAGTCAGACCTTTGACTAAATAAATAGTCCCCCCCCCCACACACACACACACGCACAAACACGTATTTGTCATTCTGTTGTCAAAGGTCAATAATGGTCTGGGAAAACAAATCAATATAAATATATATAATTATAGTCCAATATCAACAATGTGCAGAGATGGACAATGCTTTCAGGAAAGCTAAATAAATTAAACATGAGGCGAGTTCTACTGTGGCACCACCTTGTCGTTGTGGTCCGTGTCCATGGGCTCCTCCCCCTCCGTCGGTTTGAGCAGCTCCACCAGAGAGGCGCTGGACACGCTGAACACCCCGTGCACGTTGACGCGCACCTTGACCTTGACCTTGGAGCAGTCGCCCGACGCCTGCGGGACCACCTTCTGCACCACGAAGTGGCCTGCAACCGGGCAGAGGAGCGCATGCATTCACCTTACTGAAAGTCCCTTCTTTGTGAAGGTTTAATCCAGTAAGAAAGGAAGGCATGGGAGAGAGAGAGGGGAGGACATGCAGCTAAAGATCAGGGGCTGGAATCGAACTCCGGTCACTGTAATATTTTTTTTTATTTTTTATAATTGACAATAAATGAATAATCGCGCAAGACATAGTGTCGCAGAACTAATTACATCACATTTGAAATATGTTGGGTAGCCGCAACAAAGGTTCATGTATGGGAACGAACTCAGAGGGGAACTAAATGAATGGGCTTAGCCAAAACACTGAGCCGCTTTCCAAGAAGTCCCTCAGTCGGAGACGCCTTATGGTGGTGGTGGTGGGGGGGGGGGGGGAGGCCCACCGACGTTGTGTTCGGTGGTTGGGTACCTATGATGGTGGGGTGAGGGGTGAGGCCCACCCTTAACCGCAGTGAACGCGTGTCCACGCTGTGTGCCGGTGGTTGGGTGTCTATTGTGGTGGTGGTGTGAGGCCAAACCCACACCCTACAGCCCTGTGAGTGTTGATTATTGTAGTTGGGTACCTATGGTGGCGTTGGGGTGAGGCAGGCCCTTGGGGTCACTGTAGTAGGCCTCCAGAGGGAAGGCCTCTTTCCGGTAGAACGTCAACACCTTAGAGAAGGGGGCGGCGTGGTTCTTGGTGAACACCTCGCAGTCACTGCGGACAGACAACATGAACCACAACAATGCAATCATCCATCGAGCACAAAGTACACCAGTGATCATCAGGATCCTGTTTAGAGGGAAGGATAGATCGGTAGTTTCAGAGGAGCTTCAGATTCAAAACTAAATCATAGTACCAGTTTGCTAAATAAATCATTGATGAAATTCACAAACAGGCTTCATTGATCCACCATGTACAATCTGTCAAGCAGGGCCATCCCTGAGATCAACTAAGGGCAAGGAAAGGGAGGATGGGGGGTTCCTACCCCAGACCCTCCTCTACTGCAGAGCTCCACTTCAGAGAGATGGGGAAGGGCACCACGTCGCTGATGCAGAACTCCCGGACCTTGAACGCCGGGGACAGGATGGCACACTGGACACATACAGAACACAGAAGAAGAAGAAAGGGGAGAAGGGGAGGCACAGACCTTTAGTTGTCATTTGTTGATGGACGCAACTACAATACTGCATTGAGGGTATGATTAAGTGTGAGGGCTTGGCGTGAATTTGTTATTGCTGAAGACCATGGGAGGTTTGGACCACATCACTTATGGATCAAAACATCCCATAAACTGTACTGTTGCAACATGAGCGTGACAGAAAGCAGCAGACAGACTGATACATTTCTCAATGTGCCATGTGGGAGACGTCCGAACACAACTGGCAGCGAGTGGGCCAATATTTGTCTTAGGCAAACAGCGCTCACCTTCCAACAGTCTGCATGCATTATAAAAAGGCTCTGTATCTAGCTAGCCCACTGAATTTGAGGTGGCTTCTGATTGAAGTACCCTTCGGAACAGGTTACCTGGTACACTCAAGTCCTTCAAAAACATAGCCAGTTTTTAACAGGCTTTGAAACACGGCTTAGACGCCAATCCAAGGCATGTCTTAATGATAATTATTATGTGTGTGACTTGTTTGTAATTATTCGAACGGTTGATGTGTGATTTGCTGCTACTTGCCCTCTTCTCCTACCCCACAGGGACCAAAATGGAAATAAGCCTTTGGGATTTATTGTGTCATCTCTGAATATTTAAGTATTTTAATGTATGACACAAAGTACTGTTTCATGTATTGTATAAAAAATCCAATCAATTAATTCCGGGTCTGTGCTGTGCTCATGTGCAGACCCACCTGAAGAGCACATCCCCTGGCCACAGCCTCGTCTGCGTTGAGCGTGGTGCTCAGCTCTTTGCCAAAGAACTTGCTGATGCGCTCTTTAATGGCCGGCATTCTGGATGCACCGCCTACAATCTCCACTGCATAGATGTCTTCCTTCTTGAGCTCTGCACACAGGAAACAAAACAATGACGAGCCAAGGGTGAAGAACATTGCTACGAAAAAGTGCTGCAGGCAAGTTTCGGGAGATGTTAAGAGAGAGCGAAAAGTTTCTCCGCCATTGAGAAGTATTGCATTTCACACGCCTGTGATTGACATGCAAGATGAATTCTCCAAAGCAATAAGGTTAGAGAAAAGCTGAAGTAAAAATCTCAAAGGGGCTAATACAGAGCTAGGCGCAGTCAACCTCCAACAGATATGCTCACGGCTCATTTACTTTATTAATAGGTGACGGATGGCTAAGCAATTTCTAACGCTCAAATGATAGCCCTTAAATGATACCAACATAATTTTTAATTGTCAGAACATTTACAAGTTACAATGTGGGCGGCAGTAGCTCAGCAGGCAGAGCGGGTCGACTGTGCTAACTGGAAGGTTGCTGGTTCGATCCCCGGCTCCTCCTATCCGAGTGTCGAGGTGTCCCTGAGCAAGCACCTGACGAGCTGGTGGTCGGATGACTCCGCCGTCGGTGTGTGAATGTGGGAATGTGTGAATGCATGGTTGTAAGTCGCTTTGGATAAAAGCGTCAGCCAAACCCCCTAAATGTAACAATGTTTTTATCGACCGCCACACTGCATTGTAAAGTCAAGTACGGCACCATCTCTGGGGGGGGGGACACAGCACGCGGTGGGCATCGCATGAAACTAATTCCACTCAATTAGAAACAGCATTGCACAGGCATGTTAGATCTATGGAGATTTCAGGCCACATTCAGCTGTAAATGCGCTTTGCTAGCAAAATTCTGAGCTCATACATAGTCATTCATGTTACGACCCTCTCTCGGTCTGTCTACTGGTTCTCCGGTATGCCTATCTGTACAGTCGGTGGTTGGAGCTGACCGGCTTGTACAGTTCCACTTATCCCTATACTACACTCAGAACTGATTATACAGACAAAATGTTATATTCCTTTATTATAATCACTTCATCCTTCAATCATGTGTGGACTTCCTGTTGCGCTGAGAGTTTGGTTGTCACGTTAAAAAACATAATCTCTTAGAGAGTTCCTCCCTGATCCAACATTACGTGACGGCATTATTCATTGAAATCGCTCAGCATTGCGGATCATAGACATGAAAGGGCATGCAAAGACGCCCTGAGGAATGGGCACGTTCATGGGATCAGACTTGTGCCTACTCGCGTGTGTTTGTGTGAGAGGGAGACATTAGGGATAGCACAGTGTCTTGTCAACTCACTGGCTTGTTCCAGGACGCTTTGCAAGGGAGCTTCCACTCTGGACAGCAGCCCTGCACTCATCTCTTCAAACTGAGCCCTAGAGGCAAGAGGAAGGAACATGGTCATTAAGATGGTCATAAACATAAACACACACACACACACACACACACACACACTTTGGCTTTCATATAAAAATGTACAAAATACACAAGGACTTTTTATTGGCACTAAATGAATGCCAGAGCCTAGAGAAATATGTGACAGCTAGAGTCTGACGCTATTAAACAAAACCCCAAAATATCAAAAGAAAAATGTAATGGAATAGAAAGCATTTCTGCAATAACTATATACAACGACAAATCGATGCATTGACCAATCAAAGACAAAGAAGCCCCCCAAAAGGTGGCTGGTGGGTAGCTGCGCGCCTACCTGTTCATCTTGCCGGTGACGTCGACGTCGTTCATGAAGCACTCGATGTTGAGCGGCAGGTCCGAGCAGTTGGCGCTCATCAGCCTCTTCAGCTTCTCACACTCCTGGTAGAGGCGCACCAGCGCGCGGGGCTTGGTGCGCGGGTCCAGCTTGTACTTCTGGCCGAACACCTCGCAGAAGTGGCTCACCAGCACCTCGTCAAACTCCTTGCCGCCGAGCGCAGAGTCGAACGCCGTCGCCAGGATCTGATCGTAGAGCGGCGGGGAGAGTTGAGTGTAGGCTCTTCGGATGAGGAGTTACCATATGGTGACGGCAATTGCCATTTTATTATGCTTATACATACATACGTAAATTATTTATTGATTAAATCCTAATGATTTCGCCAGCCCTTGATTGACGTTACAAACTAGTTGCCATTCCCTGAAAACAAGGCACTTAAATCACCTCTTACTGGGTCCCGGTATTTCTCATATCGCAGTACACTTCCTAAAGTAGAAAACTATAATTTTTCAAACACGCCGTGTGTCTACTTCCTCGGATATCGCCACCAGAGGCTACGGCTTCAGAATCCCAAATGACTAACTTTGTCAACTTAGCAGACCAAAGTAAGCCATCACGGAGTTAGTCTTCAGCACTGGGCGTACCTTGAGCTTCCCCTTGTTGAAGGCACACACGGACACCTGGAAGTTGGAGTGTCCCAGGTCCACGAACACCACATTGCGGGGCTTCTCCTCGGGGGCCGGCAGGTCCTGCTTGTAGATGCCGTAGGCTAGAGTGACTGCCGGGGGAGGAAGGAACAGCGTTAACGCTGCTAATGCAAGAAGTGTTGACCACTTCAGCCCATCGGTAGGCTAAACCAACAGACCAACACGGCGTGGGGTTTGTTCTTTTGACTAAGGCCCCGTCCACACGGAGCCGGCGGATCCGGTGGCCCGAAACCATGGGTCCCAGGGGGGTTTCAAATATATCCGGACCTATGCGGTTTCGTGTTAGGATTCGTGCGGACGTCTGAAACGCAAACGACGACGTCATTGCCCCCCCCCACCACCAGCTGGGCGACTCAAGAGTTATGTTGAATCATTTTTTTTTTTTATGTATTCTTTTTGTAGTTTTAAAAAAAAAAAAAAAGAAAAAAAAAATCAATTGAATTACTAACTGTACATTAAACTGTAACAAAGTATTTCTGTTCAATTTAAATGGTTGAATCAGCTTTAATGCACGCAGGCTTGATGCGCTCCACTTTTTTCGTTAGAGAACCAGCGCCTTAAATATTTACTACAGCGTTCCTCCAGCTCGATGCGGTTTCGGAACAACTCTACATATCACACTCACTGACACATTGCAGCTGGTTCATGCCCTGGCCTGCCGTTTACCTGCCGTGGTCTCGTTCATCAGACGTAGACAGTTGAGGCCTGCGATCTGAGCCGCGTCCATGACAGACCTCCTCTCAATGTCCGTGAAGAAGCTCGGAACCTGGGAGGAACGCCAAAGCACAACGTTTACAACACATCACAACGCGTTGCTTTCAGTGTGGATCATAGTGTTCGAGAAATTAGATGATAAATTAAAGAATGAAATGTGCAAATGTGTTTATTTTAGATTCTCCAATTGGCCCCATTGCAGTGTGTCTGGACAATATTACCGCACAAGTTACTGAGAATGCCAAAACAAAAGACATGGTCATCCAAGAGAACAAGCTAAGTTTAGCTTATGACATAAGAGATGTTAACACATTATGTCTGAAGCGCCTCCAGGGCCGAGTAGGGGTTTAGAAGCACACGCAGTCTATCCAAAAAGCCTAAATTGTAGACTTATTTTATAATGTTTTACAGATACAACAAGTGCTTCATGACAAACAAATGCAAATCCGAGATTAAAATGCTGTCACTACATATATTAACACAATATCACTCCATCAACTCGTTAGAAGCTTGAGAGGCCAGGGAGGGGATTGGCTGAGAGGTGGCAGGTGTCTACTGGTAGGGAAGGTGATTGGCAAAGTGGTGGCAGGTAACTTCTGGGAGGGAAGATGATTGGCTGAGAGGCATCGACTGGGAGGGAGGTGATCGGCTGAGAGGTGTCGACTGGGATGGAGGTGATTGGATGAAAGGTGCAGGTGTCTGGAAAATGCTTACAGAGATCACGCAATCATTCACAGGCTTCTTCAGCGCATTTTCCGCGGTCTCCTTCAGCTTGGTCAGAAGCATGGCGCTGATCTGCTCAATGCTGAAGACCTTCTCCTCCTCCATGTACATCACCTGCATTTGGCCACATATCAAACAAAGGCTTCCACACACACAATAATGATAATAATAGAAAAATGGTGCAGAAGGTAATCTAAATGTTTATGTCCAAGCATCAACCATATCATGGCGAAGAGAAAAGTTACCCATTTCACTATGCTTTATTCTCCTAGAATTTGGAATAAATTAACATGGAATATTAGATGGGTTTCAAAAATGTAAAAATGTAATCGACTCTCAGCTTCATATGCTGAATGTGGGCAATGTTTAACATAATTATTCATAAATGTCAAGCATTAAATGATAAGTTAATAAATATATATAATGTAATACATTTATTCCGAGATCTCTTCAAGAGATTGGGAAAATTGCAACACACAAGAAGTAGGATGGAGCCCATGGGAGCTTCCATTATGGTTTCCGGCTTCAGTCTGTTGCTATAATGGAGTAATTAGGGATGCGTACTATTAGGATTTTAAGTCTTATTGATTCTGCTTCTTGATCCGGTACTTTAACGGTACTCTTATTGGTCTTTCAAAAGAAAATAAAAGACAAATTAAGAAGACATTGCTAAGTTTATACGCATTTAATATGTAACCTTTCTTCAGTAGCAACTGGTTAAACAATAAACATAACACCCCATTAAACAATAAATATGGTGGTAAGAGGTTCACGATGGTGCGATAGCAAAGCTGAGTGTTTGATCAAAAATCCAGTTTTTCACGGCGCAGACTTTCTTGGTTCACTGGAGAAGGCGGGGCTGCGCACGGAGTCTAGACCTCTTTAGAATAATTTGCATCGTCTTAATTTTTTTATGAATGAAGACACCCGCATGCAAGAATAATAATAATAATAAGAATAATGTCTGAGTGTAGGCTACAAATGCGATTAACTATTTACGTGTGCAAAAGTGCAAAAAACGCCAACATATTCTTTATTTTGCTGACCTTTCTATATGATCCTGACAAAAGCCTCATAAGAACAGTTCCTCTGTGTCTCTCTCGTAGATCGCACCATCTTTCAACGTCTTTGTTTAATAATACTGCATCACCTTCTCTCTCAAGATCAGCAACTCGCGGATTTCACTTTCTCTCTAGATAGAATTGCTCATGATCATATCGCTGCATTTTCAACATACTTGTCACTCATTATGACAAGAATGGGCCCTGGTGCAGGCAATCACAGATGCGATGAACTATCACATCTCAAAATATATGCCCCCAATCAGTGTTCATTTCGTTAACTAAAAATATGACGTAAAATGTTCGTCAGCTACCTTATTTTCATGACTAAGACGAGATGTTGACGAGCTAAAAATAGATCTTTGATTAAAAACTACGAAGAAATGTACGTTTAGTTTTCTTTGACGAGACGAGACAGGACAACAATTTTAGTGGTGTGCTAGGGCATCTGGACATTCAAAATGCATGATATTTTCCCCCAATTGTACGTCTAGTCTGTCTGTCAAAATGCATCCCCGTCATGAGTTGAATTGGTTGAGGGATGTGCGCAGCTTGAACCCCAGCCAGGTGCTGGTGATGTCCCAATTTCAGAATGACAGCGAGTTAATGACGACAACCACATGATGGCAAGTTCAGCACAAAAAGGGTTTACTTGTACTAATTGTAAGTCGCTTTGGATAAAAGCGTCTGCTAAATGGTCATTTGTCAGCTGTCTATCCTCTATTAAACTGCATTGAAGTGACAGGTTTGTTCCGTGCATTATCCATTTGCATTATTATTGCATTATTATGCGTGCATTATTCCTTTGCACAACGTATTATTCCTTTGCACAACGTATGTATTTTCGATATTTGAAAACGATATCGTCCCATTCAGAGCAAGGAAGATTAGTATGGTAGATCTCGGTTAGCAGGCATGTATCGCGCCTATTTTACAATAATCTCAAACGTTTCATTAACTCACACACCAGACCAACCAACCTCCGCCCAGGCCAGAGCCTTTTTGTTGCGATCACTGAAATGAAAAAGGCTTGGATCGTACAACAACGGGTGCCCAGTTACAGACGCGATTAATTCAGTAGGAACCAAAAAAGTAGGTAGGAACCAAAGTGCCGGTGTTTGGTGTTCCCTGGGATCCACGCAAGGAAGAGCGTCTACATTCCGATTGGCTGTCAGTGTTTTGCCGCTGAAACGCGTCATAGTAATTTGCATATAGTTCAGCCGTCTTCAACTTTATTTGGTCGCTCTGGTCGCTCACCTTATGCCGCTGGTAGCGTTTGACGCTTGTGTCGCTTTGTTCGCTCTTGCCCATAGAAAGTGAATGACTTCCGGTGATTTGGCAGCTCGATTCGCTTTTGGTGTGAACGCACAGTAAGACTAAATCTAAAATAGCTAATAAAAATTAACATTGGCCCCCATTTATACAGTTGGGGAAAAAAGGGTCTTCAAGGTGCTGCAAATGATGGACAATATATTTAGGTATTTTTCGTTTGTTTAGTGAAGTACAGAAAAAAAGATTGAGGTTGAAATCAAATATTTACCATTAGTTTGAAAATAAATTGGGATTTTTTTTTTTTTTTCTGCCAGATCGCCTGGCCCTACTTGTGATTTGACAATGGGGTTCTGAGATGGCTATAATGGCTCAACATAGTGCCTGATTTTACCATTGATGATTCTTACAGGAACAATGCATAGACTTCATTTAAAACAGTTGGGATCTTTGGGATTGGGACTAATTAATGAAATTAATGAAACCAAATTTCAAGGCATCAGCCATCCATCCCACCTTAATGCCAGTAGCTCCAGAGGGCATCTCGGCCAGGTCGTACACCAGGCTGGACTTGACTGACTGGACGTAGGGGTCCGAGATGGCCCGGCCATGGAACCGCTTGAAGCCCTGCACCGTGTTCTTACAGTTGGACACCACCTGGGGGGAACATGGACCACGGGGAGCTGAACACCATCACCAGCAGACCTTTAGAGCGCTATGAGGAGATGTGGGGCTCGTCTGTTACCTCGCTTTTTGCCGCTGCTCCGACGGATCGATTCTTCGGTCTAAATGACACGAACGACCTAAGAGACAGCAAAAAGTATTGAAAGATCATCTAGAAACATTTGGAAAGCTGTTTAGGCAGACAACATTGAGTTAATTCTTACCAAAAACAACAAAATAGTGCCAGCAAATAACATACAAAGGGAATTTGAAATGCAACTATATAGTCTTGTAAACCCAACGTGCTCCCTGGCCTACTATCAGGCAGTCCTTTGGTTACATCACTCTGCTATACCATACAAAGCTGAGAATCACAACAGTATGAAGCATGAGAAGCCGATCATTGTTTTATCACATACTATATTTCAATAATGGTCATCTAAATCTGTGATTGCATATTTGTATTAAATCATAAACGAATTGAATACCCAAAAGAGTTTGAGACTGACCCACATGAGTGACCCACCCACTACCTAAAGCAAAAAGAAACCAAGGCAAAACTTTAAAACAGGATGAACAAGAAGATAGGGTGCCATTAAATCAAGTAAGGCCCCAATAAAATACATTGCTAATGGAATGATATTCCGCCAGACAGTTAATATTAGGGTACCAATTCTGATATGCAACATTTTATCTATTATTACCCTTTATCGTGTAATTGATTTGGGCCTTTTCTCCCCCTCATTACAATTGAAGATTGAGGAGATTGGAGGACGAGTTTCTCCTAAATCCACTAACGTAACACCCCTCGTCAGCCAACATGCTGATGAAGATGATCTGACGAGTTATCCTAAAGTTGAATTGATGCCTTTAGTTACATAAAAGGGCACTTTATTCACCCAACTGAAGATACAAGGATTCGGAAAAATCGTATTTAGAAGGAAATCTAGATAAGGAGACAAGTAGTATATATCAAGTCAGTGTTTTACACATAAAAAAAAAAACAATGGGGAGAAAATTAGCACTATCGCAATCGGCGGGTCAATTCCTAGTAGGCGGCACCTCGCTGTTTTACGCATTTCAATATTGCTACTATAATGCTAGAATATTCCCCCTAATGACCGCCGGTTGACGTCATAGGCAAGGGGGGTGCGCGATGAGGAGCGCGGCTCGTGCCGGTCTGTCGGCGCCCGTTTCCTCGCTCTGGCAACCAATGATGGCCTGACTAACACCGCCCGTCTGGGCAGGGCCGGGGAAACATGCGAGCCACTTCTACTACGTACAGTAATAAAGACCGGGGCTGAGCAAACGAGTTGGGCTGGTTCTTATTTATTGGATCAATTACATTATAGTTCTGCAATGTAAATAACATAAAACAATGGTTAATTACCTTACCACTGATAACAACATAGCCATTTCAATAAACTAGCATCAGTGGATACATTCACGTGCCTCGGACTGCATGCTCTAATGCCCCGGTGTTCGAAGTCATTCAGAAAGGTTTCTGCTGTATTCGTGTCGTTTGATTATAAATCAGTCATTGAGAGGATATACTTACGGTGTACATCGGTCGCTGTACTCGTTAGCAACGGTCTCGATCCCACCAGCTCGGGCAACAGCCACATAACAGCTCTGAAAGCCCAAATCAAACCCCACCACTGACATCTTTCACGCACCAGCAATTTTCTCTATTGTAATATGAAGTTAATAATACAATATAATTTGACTCCTCCGAAAAGTAATGAAGACGCCTTAGAGGTTATTTATAGAGCTGCGTTCAAAGAGGTTAGACCACCTCTATTCATAATCCACAGACAGCTCGCCGGTATAGGGGAGGGCAGGCAGGGCGGAGAGCAGCGTGGTGGTGTTCATAATTCATGCTCCCTGTGTAGTATCGCGATACTACAATATTCTAATCTAGAAAATGGTAGTATCGCGGTACTACACATGGAGCGCAGCATGGGGGTTTTCACAACTCTCGCAGTCTCCCTGTGTAGTATCGCGATATGTTATAGACTAGAACATTCCACAATCGTCAAGGGTTATCTAGAATCTAGATAACTCTGGACTATTATGGAAGGTTCAGGATTGAAGTGATTCATCATCATATTGTTTCAATGAACGAATGAAGCTATTGATAACATGTTTCTGAGTTCAATGACTCAATGAATCAATTTGTTTTCAATGTAAGGTCCAAATAACTTAAGGATTGTCATGCCTTTTTTGTTAAGTTTTCCTTGCACAAAAGTTTAATTTCAGTAATAATCTTTACAATTACCAAAAAGGACATTTGAATTGTTCCTTTATTTAACATTTATTTATTCAGGGGAGGCCATTGAGAGCAGGCTCTCTTTTTCAATGATGCCTTGATAACATACAAATAAAAACAGAAACACAAATGAACAACCAGAACAACATTTCAATACATATATATAATACAATGGGACAATTAAGATAGCTAATTAAAACAGGACCAATCCTTATTTAATGCAACTTCAATCATCCCCTTGAACTTCTTTTAAATATGCCTTTAAATATTTCATGTTCAATTTTAAATGTACGTAAATCACAAAGTTCCAATGGTTTACACTAAACTTGACACTTTACTACACGTTATTGCTAAATATTACTCATTAATTATTACCATAGTTTTAGTCTATATTATTATTACTTACTATATTTTATTTTATTAATATTATTTATTATTGTGATCTACGTTGCTACTTATTTTTTTACATGTTTTAATTGTTTTAATTATCTTTATTTACTTTATCGTGTACTTTGGCTGCTATGTGGCTGTTGAGGAATCATCCATAGGGGGCGCCAGAGAGGATATAGACAGTGTGCCGGAAGTAGTAAGCAGCTTTGGTCAATGAAGAAGAAAAGTTGAAAATGGCGACTCCCATGCATAGAATTATTGCCCGAAGACAAGCGTAAGTAAAATGTATTATTATTGTGTAAAAAAGTAGTTTAAAGTCAAATTGTTCGTTATATGATTTGATTGGCTTTAGTAGGCCACTGTGTATCAAATTGATAGCTTTTACAGCGTCGTCGGGCAACACAAGCCGGCAGTCGACTTTTCGACGGTGTGATTATTGTTAGGGTGATTCTGGTGGGATTCTTATTTTAATCTATGTTTTAATCTATTGTGATTTGTGTTTTACTTAAGTTTTTAAATAATTCCCTCACCCAAAACATAATATTTAAAATTGGCTTATCTGCAGTATCTATGCTGTAGCGGTGAAACCATTAACGCATGGATTATAACCTCTCTTGGCGAACATCCCTCCCCCTAGTGCTGTTTGTGCAATTGTTTAGGCAAACTGATGCATTGACGCATGCATTTATTTATTTATTTATTTTTTAATCCAATGTACAACGCAGGGAGGCCAACAAACAAAATGTGCGGTGCCAGAAATGTTTGGAATTTGGTCACTGGACTTATGAATGCACTGGAAAACGCAAGTACCTTCACAGACCTTCAAGAACAGTGGAGATGAAGAAGAAGCTGAAAGAAAATGAAAATAAGCAAAACATGCCCCCTGGGTAAGGCATCTCTGGAACCTGCAAGTAAAAAGTTTGACATGTTGTATGATGTGTAATGTTTTCAAAATCATAGAAGACTACTTTACAATTCTGAACAGTCATTTAGTAGTGTCCAAGCAGTTTTGTTTTAACACCAACTGTGTTGAGAATGCAGTTGCAGTAAACTTAGGGGAAAACATTCAAAGATTACCTTTTAACCCAGATATATCCCTGGTGACTGAAGATCTTTCAAAGTCTGCCCTTATCTGCTAAAAATATGGCTGGTCATTCTGGACAGTCCACACATGTTGTCTCGTAGTTTGCGGGGATTAAGTTTCTAATCTTTAGCCTCCCAATCAGGCCTGGCGCCAATTGAAGCTGTCCCAATTCGAGGGCTATTTTATATAGGACTAATCCAAATACAATCCTGTAGTTTGGGCTTGTTTACGGCAGACGGTATCAAGTGATTCACAGTCTTTTCTACAGTCAGTTTGGATGGTGAAATCTTGCTAGTGTGACATTGCCAGTTAGCGTTATAATCTGAAGTCAAAATTAACTTCTGTTTACATGTATTTTTCATTTTCAGACCAGGAAAAGAGGGTCCATTGGAAAAGAAGGCAAAAAAGAAGTAGGTGACAAATGTGTGAATTTTTCCCCCCCAACTGTGCCGTGTATATTTGTGACAAAACAAACAAGTGGAGTCAACACGGTAACTGCAAATGGCATCTGCAGTGTGGCTCAAAGGCTCCCGTTTCTGGAATAGCCTCTAAACAGAAATAAATATGCATTCAGTCATTCATTCATGCATGCATATATATACAAACATGTAATGACACTCTGTGTTAACTTTATTAACTTCCATTTTTATTTAGAAAGACCTAACCAGGCAGGGAAGTTGCAAATAAGCTTTAGGCTTTTCATTCCTTGCACATGTTACTAAAGATTGAACTTCCCATTTGTTCTTGCACATGTTCCCAGGTCCAGTGACTCCAGCGACAGCAGCAGTGACTCGAACAGCTCCGATGATGAGTCGTCTGACAGCAGTGATTCTGACAGCTCCTCCTCAGACGAGAGCGATAGCAGCAGCAGTGACAGCGACAGCTCTTCGTCCTCCTCATCGTCCTCTTCTTCAGACAGCTCAGACTCGGGAAGTAGCAGTCACTCTGACCAAGGGCCACCCAAGAAGAAGAAAAAGAAGAAATAGAAGAGAAACATGTTAACACTTTTTTAAGACGTTTTTATTCATTCTGTTTTATTTGATCTTGTTGATGGATGAGCAGATACTGTTGTATGATTGTATGTTTTCCAGTCCCCTGAATATTTTCAGGTTGGGGAATTTGCATTTATTATTTTTTTGAGCTGGACAAATACCGTTTTTTTTCTTTTTTTTCATATTTGGCTTATTTAGTAGAAATGTCACCTCTGTAACATCCTCCGATGTCAATTTTAAAGCGTGACTATTTTCAGAATGTTTATTATTGTACACATTATTTTTTTAGTCCTACATCCACTCTACAGAAGACATTTAAACATTGCATTTGCATACCCAGTTGGCTTTGAAGATCTTTTTTCGAAGACATTTTTCAATAAAGGGCATGTTAGCATTCGTTGTAATGTTGCAGTTTTTTTTTAATTGTAAGCATATTGGTACCAAATTAACACTTTCAATTATCATTATCTAATTTTGTTGGAGCTTATTTATGTTTGACCAAATTTCCAACTGCTTTTGATCTACCATTAACTCAACTGTTCAGCAGTTAAGCCAAATTGCCAGGTGGATTCCATTAGCTATAAATCTTTAGTAAAGATAAGTGGACATTTTTTCCCCCGTTTATATCAAAGCAGTGCGTTAACAATGCAATAAATGTCAGCACTATAAAGTCGTTATGCTAAAATGTAATAAAATGCAATTTAAATTCAGTGAGGGGCTAGAGCCCCGGGTCGTTCAATAAGGGGCTCCGTCCACGTGACGTGGTAGAGACGCAATAGAGACGCAGAAGAGACGCCGTAGAGACGCGCTCTCAGCTGCTGACGCGCCGCCCGCCGCCCGGAGGAGCCAGGCTGTAGTGTTCCTACCTGCTGGCTAACAGCTAGCAGTCTCACCTATCACTGCTGATGAACCATAAAACCAGGGACAAAATGAGGATAGTCGGCCCGTCGCTTGATTTTAGACCTGCATTCGAAAGAGACGGCGGCGTTGAAACGTCCCGTTTCGTTTGAATGTTTTAGCTGTTTTTATCTTTTAGTCGTTACCTCTTAATTTGTGTGTCACTGGACGTGGAGAAAAAGACAAAGAGAAAATAGCTTCCCCACAGCTAGGATGGTTTGGGCCTAAGAGAAGATAAGAGGTAAGGGGGTTGTACTGTGTTGGATTGTGTAGAGCACGGTTTATCGCCACCACAAAGAGACACTCTGTGTTGAATACAATCTGCTTTGTACTGTAATGTTGCACATTTGTGAGGTAGCAGTTAGCCTAGCCACATCACAGGGGGCTATGCTACCAATCAGCTAAAGCGAGGCTAGCCTGAGAAGCAACGCTAGCACACTACACACTGGTTGTAGTTTAAATGTATAAACAAACATTACAACCACATCGACATGCAATCGTATCATTGCACTGATGTGGATCCTGGCTTTGTTGAAACAAATGATGTCGGTGTTGAGGTGTTTCTCCTTGTGAGACTTCTTCTACCCAGTCTTGTTTTGTTCAGTCTGGGATGTTGACTAACTAGGACACAACTATTTACATGGACCTCAAATATCATTCTCGATTATAGGATTACATTTTCACGGAATCACATGTTACGTGTTATTGGATCAAATTGGATCCGAGCATGGGTTTAATCCTAAATGACATCGTTACAGACTATGTCCATTTCATAGGTTTTCTGTTGTCATCTCTGGATAAAAAACCTGAATAAGTCTAGCCCTCCATGTGCGTCGTGTAATCATGTAGATGACTTGTTTCAGTGTCGTGATGCTTGGTATGAAATCGCCCATCGTCTACCCCCTGAAAACTACATTTTCAGGGCAGAGATGTGATTGTCCACCACGGGGAAAACAGCTGATATGCTTTTCTAGGAAGCCATTTTACATACCCTTCTGAAGGAAGCAAGGGGGGGTATTTTATTTTAATTAAAGACATATTGTCACTAACGTAGCAATATATATTAATGACACGCATGGCAAGTTAAATTGGGCATGGCAGCAAAGTTGTTTGACATGTATATGGGTTGGATTGCTCATTATGGCCATGAAATGTTTCATGAGAATTGTTATTACATAGGCCCCCGCGATAAACGTAAACCTACTAATGAGAAATCAATTAAGTCATAATCGGTAGTTTTATTTTTTATTCTATAAAAGTCTCTGTAGAATGTAGCCACTGTGATGTCCTGTTCACTTCCTGTTTACCTCTTTCTGTTTCCATTCAAACCATTTCCTATGTCCAAAATACTGTCCTGGTTTTCTTACCACATATGCTGATGCTTTCCAGATATGTTGAAAAGGGATGGTATGGTAATAGTAAGATGCCATAGAAATCATTTTAAGGACTCACTTTAACACACACACACACACACACACACACACACACACACACACACACACACACACACACACACACACACACACACACACACACACACACACACACACACACACACACACACACACACACACACACACACACACACACACACACACACACACACACACACACACACACACACACACACACACACACACACACACACACACACACACACACACACACACACACACACACACACACACACACACACACACACACACACACACACACACACACACACACACACACACACAGAGAGAGAGAGAGAGTGAGTCCATTTTGTAGATTATTTTTTTTGTGTAGTTCTTATTGTTTTTTTTTTTTATTCCTGCCGGAATTTTCATTACAGACCCCCAAGCAACGCTTGGAGCATTTTATAACATAGCTATCAAGTTACTGCTAATCAGAGCTCTCCGTGCAGTTGCCTACGCCGCATAAAAATATGGTACTCACTTTGCCCTCCCTGACCTCACATCTCTGGCTCTTAGCTTTAATTCCTCCATAACCATAGGTAAACTGATCTGGGGTTTTAAGCTCACTGGAGGCCTAGATTTACATTTTGATACAAGATCCTGATCTGTTGGTTTGAACTAGCTGATACCAGGATGGGGTGTCACCCAAGACTAGCATTATAAACGTATCCTAAAATGATCAGTTATTTTAAATTGTATGCTTCTTCTTGTTGTGACTAATGATTAAAAAAGTAATTGCAAATTGCTTGTTCCACTTAGATACCCAGTTTTTGTGTTACTAAGTGTACAATATAACGCCATTGGCCCCTATTTGGGTTCTGGGTTTAAGTCTCTTAATTAATCTTAAATGTGTCATTATTTAATGCCTAAATATTGTCTCAGGGATCCGGCTTCTATTGGCATCAATTTCCAGTCTCCCTTTCATTGTACAAGAGAGCCTTGGGCAGGCTAATCAGGGGGGCGTTTGAGTGCTGATTGGGCGGCTTTGTCTTAACACAAGTTGAAGGGCTGGAACGGGCAGCTGGACGGACCAATGGCTGGCTCTTACCATGAAACCAATTGCAAACGGAATTGAGGGAGCTTGAGCGTTTCAAGCCAGGCATCGCGTCAGACTTGGCTTTCCATTGGATGCCTGTACTTGCTTCTAGCTAATATTGATTAGCTTGCAGACAAGATTAAACAAATTTCCTAATCTTAGTCACGTATTCTTTCCAAAAAAATTATCTTATTAGACGAAATGAAATAGGAATTGAGTTTTTTTCTTCTTTTAATAATGCTATGTATACATTAACATGCTCAGCTGACATGTTTCATTCCAGTTTACAACTTTAAAATGTCTGTTTTAGTTGTTTATGTTCAACATTATTAGAGGTCAAATCTCTAATTGCATAATGGTCAAATACAGCAGTTTTTGCACACAAGACTTTGTTATATGCTTTGGACACACCGTGAGAAAAATGCCACAAACCCTTTAGGAACAGGTATTTACGTTTTTATTTATTTAGTTGAAGCAAATGCTGTATTTGCAGGGCTAAGATGTTGTAGCTTTAATCAACATTTAAATTCACTTTTGCAATGAGTTAAGAGACCTGCCATAATTGTATTCAAACAGTTGGGTATTCCTTGAACGAATGTCAAATGGTCAGCGTCGCCCCGGTTAGCAACTTTCCTTGTCCGTCTGTTTCAGATCACTCACTAATACATTTTTAATGCTAACCATCTAATAATTTCAGCAGGTCTGTCAAATCAAAGGCTTTATGTACCCCTCCTAGAATAAATGGTTGGACTCACTGTGTTGATCGGTATCAACACAGTGTTCGGCTTTGATTGGCATCCCTTCCCACTAGCCCCCCTTTATGGAATGACCCTACTCGGCAGGTTTACATTAAATGATTCGGGGCTGGTAGCGTGTAGCCTGCCTGCCAGACCAGTATATCAATGATATCACTGTTTGAGCTGAAAAATAACTTCTAGTACCCTTTATTGGATTCAAGGGTGTCACAAAATATCTTTTGGTGAATCCAAATTCCGTGTTTTAGATGCATTTTTCTCAAAACATGCCAATCTCTATCATGTTTTCACCATCTTTAAAGGCTGTGAAATTTCAGCTTGTGCAGCACAAATAGTATTCTCTAGCCAAACGATTGCTTTAATAATCCTAAAGTTCACAGTCACACACAACTGAGCTGTTGTGTAATCAAAGGTTTTAGTAAGGTTTTTTGACTGTTTTGACATTCTCTATTTTTTTTTAACTGAAGGAAGAGAATGTGGATGCATAATAATAGGAGCCCCCTTTCTAGGAGCCCTCTGTTACTCTTAACAAGCTGATCGATAAACCGATGGTTGCACTCACACACTGGAGGCCAACATCTGGTAGATGCAATAGTCAGGAGGACCTTTCCCCTCTTGAGGAATAGGAGAGCTCCATGCGCTGTGTTTTGTGAGCAGGGGGCTTCTCGGTTTGTCCAGCGTACGTTATTGCCTTTCTATTTAGTGAAAAAGTGCTTCCAACCCACCAGACCCATGGTCTTTATCAGCCGTCATTTGTTCATGAGGATTTCGTCATACGTGTCTTGTAGAGACACAACCAATACATAAAAAGTAAAGAAGTGGATGAACAAAGGTCGTGGCACATGAACTGAACTTTAATACATAGAATATGAACTACGTAGTGCTTACGTAAGTGCATGTAAACATTGTATAACCAGATATTGTAAACATTGTAAAACCAGATATTATGCTACATAAAATGTGTTTAACACTAAAAGATCTGAGTGACTATCACATAAAACTCCTTTGGCAGGGAGGCAACATTCTCAAATGTTTGTAGGGTTTATTTCTGCTGTGCGATTGGCTGTTAGGTAAATCCATATCTGAAATTATTTTTTTAGATGTATTATAGTAATAAAGAATCTAATCTAATAATAATTAAAATCTAAAGCTGAGCTGATGATGATTAAAGTAATTTTACCATGTATAATATTTTCTAGCCTCTTTTGTAGAAGTATTGACCCAACGATGGCTATTAGAGACTAGTGCTGCTGCCTGACTGTCTCCTTGGCAGATATACATCGCTAGAAAACCTATTTCAGTCTGCACAAAAATGTCACGGCAAAGACTTTATTTTGGACTACATATATCCTGCTTTAAAACTTCGACAAAATACATAATTATAAAATGTATTCATAAGATGTTGGAAAAAAGTTTAGTAGAAAGAGATGCGTTTGTATTGTTGACAGTATTTTAGGCTTTATGCAGTTCTGTACTCTGAATTATCCCACTGACTAATACACAGCCAATATCCTCACTTTGAGGTCTTTCTGCACGCCTCAGTCTCTAGGTCTGTTATCACGATGGGAACACAGAATCCAAACTTGAGCAGTATTTGGGAAAGTTACCTAGCCATAGCAGTTCGTAGGCTTGCAGTGTTGGGCAAAACTAAGATCTTGTAGCTACGGAAGCACTCGTTCAGGATAAAATGGATGTCAATCGCTGGCCAACCGCCAAACTCGGAACACGTCGACACAGTGAGAAGAAGTGAGTTGAACTAAAATCATGGCTGATTTACAGCTCGACATAGGTCAACAATTAACCGGTACATTGAACGTTTTTAATGGGTCTCCGCATGAGTGAAACGACCTTCTTGCTCGTGAAAATTCATGTTTCCAAGGAACATAGAATATTGGCTCAAATGTAGGTGGAATTTATGAGAGGAATTCAGCACTAGTCTCAATGCTCTGTGTTGGCTTAAAGTGAGCCTATACTCAACCTGTCAAATGCAGGACCTCCGCAACCTTTTTTGGTAGAGAAAGAAAACGGCAGGAGTGCTGTTCACAATTACTTTGGCTTTGAGGCTAATTACCAAGGAAATGTGTATACTCTTATGCAAAAAAAAAAGGTTTTGTGTTTCATAACTATGCACATGCAGAGCAATAGCAACCTTTTTCACGATATTTGACCTGCGCAAACTATACATTATATGAAAGCTGAGCCTCCATTGATTCCAGCAGTCTAAACCATATCTTTCTGTGACTCGCAAATATCCATAGCCATAAAGAACAAACTTCCCCTTTTTCTATTTACAATCAAAAATGGTTGTCAAAAGTGTTATTTTTTTAACTTATTTTTGATCCAGTGTCTGGGCCCAGACACTTGAAACAAACATGGTGTTTATAATCAATGACTACGAACTTTTCTTAGGAAATAGGTAAATTGCCTTCAATCAGAACACATCTTCTTCAGCGCCATCTGGTGACCATATGGTGTATTTGCGAGTGTTTGGCTTGGTGTCATTCAATTATATTTGCCCTGAACTTTCAATAGAGGGGTAAATTATCAACATTTTACAACGGGTTCTCAAGGTATCTACCTCTTTGTCTCAGTACTACAGGGCTACCAACTGATAATGACCAACAAATTTTTATTTTATGTGGAAATGTAATCTTCCAATTATGCTGTGTTCTAGATTTATTCAATCTAACCAAGTAGTATCTGCATTGGATATTTCCCTTGCACAACAATCTTTCTTTTGACCACAAGATGACATATATTATAGCCCCTGCAGTTGTGGAGATATACTCTTTTTACTTTGGGTATATTATTTTCTGAAAAAATTATCCGAAAGTTATCCAAAATGGTATTTGAATATCGATATTTTATCTATATATTTATATATATATATAGGTATTGTATCGAGGTTAGAATCAGTATCCTGCCCAGTATCGTGACAACACTAGCCTATGGTGCATCTCTGCTCAAAGAAATATATTTCATTCAAATCCATGCTGACGGTGTAAAGATCAAGTCTTTAAGCCTACAATTAAAATCTGAAGCCTCAGTTAGGTGTGGTGACTTGTTTAGACACCAGCAACCTTACAACACTACATTTCCACTATGTGTCGTCATGCAGCTAATGAAAATGCCTCCTGGCATTAACCTGCCCTGGAACTGTTGTACTGTGCCTTTAAGATTCGGCTGCTGCTTTACGCTGTGCTTGGGACATAGTGGGGGAGGGAGGTTGTTGATGGTAAGTCTGCCTCTGGTTGGCTGCGCTGTCATGAGGGCAGTGACATCACAAGGGGTCTGGCTCTGTGGTATAAAATAACATCTCCTTATATGGCTTGAGTTGGATTCTACCATTTATGAAGGGAGGTGGGGATCCTTTTATCCACTTGGGACTGTTACCACCGTTTTAGTTGTCCCACATGAATTAGCCTAAGCCTTACCAGACATTCTGTGTACGGCCACTCTTATGCATTGTAATAATTTACTTTGGACTTCACTGGATTTGTAGTCCAACTTTAAAAATTTGCATTTGGCAACTATATGGAGGGAAACGAAACCGTAACAAATCTTTGAGCTTTTCCCCTAACAGCAGACAATACGATCAGGTTGCTTTTATCATTCAAGAGGATGAGCACCAACAACACTGCAACAAAAAAGTACACAGACACACAGACACAGGGAGAGAGAGAGAGAGAGAGAGAGAGACAGAGCTCTGACTCCGCTGGGCTTAAAACCATTGTCCCGGTCTACGTGTGGTCCCCCCCCTGCCTTTCTCTGACATGGTATCTCCCGAGAACCAGCAGTCCCCTCCCCTCCCTTAGTCAGATTTGTCTCTACTCTAAGGAAATGCACTGTACCGTCGTACCAAGTAAAGAAACTACAGTTAGACTTTTAAAAGCCCTGGGGTTAAAACATAAAGTCCACATTGCTTCCGGGACAGGACGTTTGAGAATCCGAGCTGACTGAGGTTATGAGGGGAATACTTCTGAATCCCTGGGAGACTATCTGAGCCCCCCCCCCCCTTCTTCCAATGTTTCAGTGGTTGGGGCCATGGCCTCTCAGGCAGGGTAAGATATGTAAATCTAGCAGTTGGTCACTTGGCTACATGTTCAATGTTCAGTGTTGGTGGTCAGTTTTTGAGGTGGCGTCGTTGTCTTTTGTAAAGACTAAACTTTAGTTTGTGCAGTTGAGGCCCTGTTTTTGATTTTTGGCTGTCAGTCTTGCCCATCAAATCAATCATTGGTAATGGCAGTTCTGTGCTGTGTGTTGGGTCTGTGAACTTAAGGCTCTCTGATTTTAAACTCTGCATAATTTTGGTAGAATAGTGAAAGACTTAACCTGAGACCCAGAGCAACACACTTTCACAAAGCCTTATATCATTGTGGTACAAACTTGGTTGGCCAAATGAAAGGTGTATGTGTACATTGGATTTATTTTTAAGTTGTTGGCAAACCTCTAAAAGATTAAATTGTGGAAATGCAATTACAATTTTTTTATCTGTGGGCTTGTGAACAATACTCAATGGTCTTCCTTCGATCAGAGAAAGACATTCTGGTATTCTATTATAAGCTACCTGAGGTGAGCATGGTCTCTTTAACATCAGGCTGATGTTATCTCATAATGCAGTTATCACACAGGTGCAAAGAGTTGTGTAGGGTCTCAGTCCCGGTGGACACTTATTCCAGCCATGTTTCAGCCCAGCCATGTTGTTTGCTGTAGCTGTGAGGGGCACAGCCTGGCTCTTAAGCCTGGCTCTTAAGCCTGGCTACGCAATTGCGCTATCAAATTGCAGTTGCTGTGCAAATAATTGCACTTTTTTTGAATTCCAAATGTTACAAACTATCGGGTGTTTTATTGAATCAAACCTATTGCAATGGTTAGCAAATTGCTATCAAACTTTCCCGATTGTGTAATGTTTCTACAAATTTAAAACTGGTAAATCTTTAATTTGAAGGATGTGGACTAGGCCTGTATTGAAGGATTGTTTTAATGTCCTACTCTGAACGAGAGACATTAACACGACTCAATTGCAAACAATATTTAGATCACAATTTTTGTCCAGACTTGTTGGCTTAATACTACACGTTTATTTTGTTGTGAAACTTGGTTTGCAACAATGTAATATTTGGTTTGAAAAAGCCTTTTGTCCTCACAGGTTTTGCATTAATCAAGATGCGTTTATTTTGATAGCAGTATGTTTTGAGTATAAGATTTGTCGAGTTGTTGTTGTCTGAAGGCAGATTACTTTAGGGCAAGGAATTGTAAAAAATTATTATGGACCAGCCTTGGTACATTCTGGTCTTCAAAGTTACATTCCTCATTGTGGTTGAAATGCCTGAAAAAGTACCCGGTGCATTTGCAATTTGCCAGTCTAGCCGAGACACCTGTTGCATTACTCATAACGGCCCACTGTCAATAGCAGGACTCTTCTTGTTTCTGCTCGAGCTGAATTTGTCATTTCCAAACCGGTTCTTGGCTACGAGACCATAAGAGGGTTTTTGTTTCTTATATATCTATATCCAAATTGATAGTGTGCCTGTGTGGGTTTTGTGTATACGTGCGTTTTACGTTTGCCTAAAAAAAACAATTATGTGAGCTTTTGTGGAGATAGTCAAATGCTGTTGTCTTGACTGTTGAAACCAATACTTGTTTTATTAACTTGTCTGCGGTCGCCCCTCCAATGGCTTCATGTGTGCTAAATAAATGGGGGTTTAGCGATGAAAGGGAACCCCAGGGAGGACATTCGATTGTTTCAACATGGAGAGCGTGGCATCTCATTCCCTTAACCACCAACACTATTTGGCCTCTTTTGACTCAACAAAAACTAATAACGACATTCTTCCTTCACTGTTTTAGATTTGTTTGTGATTGTGGCGATTGCCTGTCTGCTCCAGGCATGGTCCCCCTGTGTTTAGTGGTCATGCTGGACTTAGGCTGGCAAACACGACAACATGAACCCTAATTTATCATTTACTCTTGAAATAATCTTTCCATTTTAGTGTGAGAATGGCTTTTACACCTCCTGCTGTAAAACTGTGTTAATGGACGTTCCATGTTGGCTCTCAACACTTAAGGCCACAGTAATATCCTGAGGTTGGTTATAATGGAACCCAGCTTCAGACTCTACTATCACTTTGCCCTTAAGAGTATTGACTCAGATGGGAATTGTTGGTCCTTTGAGACTTGACGGGTAATGATGAATGTGGTTTAGGGGGAAATACCCATTTCCTGGCCTGTGGTGTTGCATTGTTGGTCCCATTGCCAACTTGACATCTTTAGTTTTTTTATTATTGCGCAGATTAGTGCATCATATAGAGGAAAGGCGTAGGTCTAGTCGCAGTGAGTAGTACTAGTGTTATCATATTTTGAGAACTGCCTGTTAGTCATACTGGTCCCAGTTAATTGATTTCCTCCATTACTATGCCTGTTGATGTACAACCTGTTTGTCATGTGTAAAACTGGGTAAAAAGCACCATGCACATGTTGCAGTTCTTTCATTGAAATGATCTGCTTGGCTGCACGTTCCTCAGAGAAGGAATGTATAATTAGTTGTTGAGGAAGTCATTCCTAGTCGCAGGCTTCTGCCACCATCAGGTTTTACATCCACGCCAGTTCAAATGTTTTGACTTGATGCTTTTAACACCATTGTGGGTGTCTTAAGCGGTCCTAGACACTAGTATGTTGAGGTCGGCAGGAGTGTGTAGCGGGCACGGCTTCAGTTCCTCACCTAGCCACGGACACGCACCCCAGCCTCCACTGCTGTCTACATTACGTCACAAGGGCCACACTTTAGATGGACCAGGCCCACTACGGGACTTCTATTGGTCCCGCCTCTTGTCCGTTCAGATGGTATACATCCCGTGATGTGACATAGCTCCAGAGCTACCCTTGGGGTCACACGCACGCAGTAGCGTACAGCCCCGCGTTCGGGATGTGTCGCAGGTGAAAGCGGCCTCGTCTCGAACCCAGCACGCTGTTCCCAACCGCTAGCCACTGAAGCTGTCGTTGTTGTGTCTCTCTCTCACCCCCCCTCTCTTTCTGTCTCTTTCTCTTGGTAATTTTAGCCTGACCTCTGTGTCATTGTTATTCTGGCCGTCAGGGCCGATGTTAATGTGGTGTAATCTCTGTTGGTGAGTTGGCTCGTGTCTACGTGCTGACCTGTGTCTGTGATTCTCTCGATAGCAACATGAACCGTGAGGACCGGAATGTGCTCCGAATGAAAGAAAGAGAAAGGCGCAATCAAGAGATCCAGCAAGGCGGAGGAGAGGCCTTCCCAGCCAATTCCCCTCTCTTTCCTGAACCCTATAAAGTTGTAAGTTTGCTCTGTTGATTTCTTTCTTTTAATTTTTTGTCTTTTTTTTTTTGTGTCATTTTGTCCTACTTTCCTTTTCGCTATTCTCTAGCCCTCTTCATCTGTGCAATTGATCCCCTAAGTTTTAGGTACCAGGATAGAACATCCAGTGTTACTGAATATAGGCCAAAAAACAGACCAGGATGCAGTTAGGTCACCTGTTAAACATGGTATTTTTGGAGGATTGATTTTACTGCTGTAGGACAATATTAGTGGGTTTTTTTTTGTGCTAATCTGCTACAGCAGGAGGTAAGTGCTGGTGCTATTTTCAGAAGGCCTGTGTTTCTTAGTAATTTGCACCACACCCCAATTTGCCCCTCACACCCTCTCCCCCTCCACCATGAGTCGGCCCCTCTCCCGGCTCAAACCTTACGGCTGCTCGTGCCGTCTGTATTGTTGTTAAAGCGCTGTCCCGGCCGTCCACAACAAAGCTGGGTTCATGGTGCGAGTCCCCCCACTACACCCCCCCCCCCCCCCCCTCTGAATGTCTCTGTGGCCCAGCCTCTATAGGGAACAGGGTGGACACCGCCCGCCCTCTCGCTCTGCCAGGGATTGATAATACAACAGAGAAGATAAAACAGTAATCGACTGCTCCACCAAGTGTGAAAGACTATCAAATTGAAGAAAGTAGCAAATTACATGAGAAAATCAATAGATGTTACTGTACTACGATACTACTGTTTTGTTTTTTTTCTGCACTTTACTGCGATTCCAAGCCATTGCCTCTTACCATTGTGCCATTTGCAAGAAGATTTTTCCTGCTTGTATGTCTCGTACATGGAAGACAAATGATCGACTCTCGAGCAGTTGATGGTACATGTTTTTTGATGTATTTATTAGGGCTGGGCAAAGATTAAAAGTTTTAATCGCATAGTATTGGTGAGTTAACTCGCGACTAACCACACTTTTAAATGTATGTTTTAAATCCACTCCAAATATGGTTAAATGAGATTATCAAATAGAATGACACATTATCATTCATACCAAATGTACTTGATAAGCAGCAACTAGACCAAGTGATCTTGAGGGAGTTTTATTGACTCACTCAGTGTGGGTTGAATATGAACGGAACACCACCGATTTGGGAATTGTAAACCGGCTGTCTCTTAATGCAATTGTAATCAGTAGGTCACATACTGCAAGTGTAATTGAATGTAAGTAAGTGGAACAAGAAACAAAAATGATTTCTGATATGAATGTTTACATTCTGTGGGCAAAATCAAAGAAGAAAGAGAACGGGCGTTAATGCCTCAATTAATTACTTTATTAATTACTTTAAATTAAGTAAGGGATAATGTATTGAATGCCGGTCATTATCGGGAAAATAAGCCCAGACAGGGCGAACCCCACACCGACGCGAAGCTGAGGTGTCTTCCGATAATGAACGGTGACGTTCTATACATTATCCCGCTTATTACGTGGCTACTTGCCAAAACGCAAAAATAAGTTCACACGGTGTGTCTTTTTACAATTTATTTGTTACCTGCATTTGTAGAGACGATGACGTTGCTTAGCAACCGAGTACGCTGGGGTTGATAAGTTACCGGACTACTTGCGGAATGAACGAAAGACGGCAATAAATCCACTTTCCTTGACAGCGGTCATTATATGCCTTGCAACGGTGAATTATCAAAAAATAATTCACCGCCGGAAGTTGTGAAGGCCCATGCAAGTGAATGGAGCGTTCCACAGCATTGAGAAGAGCTGTGTAATAAGATAGCGTAACTTGCCCAGCCATATTTTTTTTATTTACGTTGACTATAGACTGCACTTCACCACTTCACCGACTGTTAACTGTGTATTGGGCTTTTCGTTTGTGCTCAGTAAAAAAGTAATGTATTTTTTTTCTTTTAAGTGTAAAGCTAACAATAATTCCAGAGTGTTGGTGGTTAGGTTGCACCGGGCCAAATATCTTTGAAACCCCACTGCACTTCATCGGAGCGTAAATGTAGCTTATTTATTCGTCAAAGTGCATGGCAGTAACTGGAATGAAGGGACGAGTGGGTTATCTATTTGATACTAATGAATGAAGTACATGCATCATGAAGTAGAAGGGCTCTCCAGAGGTTCTGGGTTGATCATTTGCAGCAGCAAATTATCATTTGTTTATCATTTTCCTATCCAAGCAGTTCATTGTTGACCAGGCACACGTCTTGCAGTGAGTCTTGTTTTCAATGGGTGACTATCAACATCTTGAGCGTGGTTCCTCCCTCGGTCTACTGTGTTGCAAGGCCCTCCTCCCTGGCATTACTAGTGACATGCGGGCCTGCCAGCCCGAGTCTTCCTGCCCTGGTCCCTGTAATTGTAAAGCGGATTTGTGTCCGTGGCGCAGCTCTAATTCTTGCCACTAACCAGATTTGTGCAGAGCTCAGTGGCTCCTCTCCTTAGCCAGAGCCAGTCATCAGAGGCTGTGCGGGGAATGCGTCCTGACAGGCTGGGAATGTAAAGGGATCAGAGGTGAGGGTTATGATGAGGCCCGCTTGTTTTGTCCCACAACAAAGTGAAAGGTATGAAAAGCAGCCTTCGAGTGCACGTGTGCGTCGTGGGAGGCACGTCTTCGAAAGTGCCCCAGTTACTTTTTTTTCTCTTTGCTTCATTGGTCGCTTTGCGAGAGACCAAACCTTTCTTTAACTTTGCAGCTGAAAAACAACTAGAAATCATTGGTTGCTTCTCATGGGGGTATGAGTCTGCAGCAGTCAGTATTTTATTTTCTTTCTTTTGTCATGCTTCACTAAATTCAAGTATGCCGTGTTCTGCTTTCATGGCCATGTGTGCACCCGCTCGGCTGCAGCTGCACTTTGATTGATGTAGATCAGCAGTGTGTAGTGTAGTAAGTGCATTTTTTTTTTTTTAATCTAGATATATTTCCCAAAAAATGACTGGATCTTTGCTTGGGTCTTATGTAACTGTTCTGGGGTTGTACCTTGGTCACCACCGTAACCTACATGTTGAAGATATGATAAGCCAACAGCATGTGTTTTGATAGATATTGTAACATCTACTTAATTTCTGGCAATGCAGGCAATTACTCTCAACTTTAAAGGAGTAGCTGCTTATCAAGAGGTATTTTATCAAGCCACTTCTGCAACACTCCAACAACACTGCAAAACACTATGGTAAAACCATTAGACTATATCCCTATACTCAATATACACCAGGAAGGGATGTCTTACTAACACGCCGTGACCTGATTCCATTACCACACACAACCACCATGGCACTGCACCCTTATTTCTCCAGAGATGCCAAAAGGACAGAGCCGGTCGTACCGGTAGAGGAGTGAGCGTGTTACAAGGTAGCTTCCTGCAGCAGAGCAGATAACAAATAGTCCAGGCTTCCTCTGAGTGACTCTGAAACCCAAGGTCACTCTCGGGCCTCTGTGTGAACACAGATCCTCTCAGCAGAGCTCCTGCCTCCTTCCACGGGCAGCTGGCGAGCCGCGCAGCCCAAGCCGACGGTGTGATTGATTTAACCTTATTTATTTTTGGTGGAACTTTGAAAAATCGTGTATCTCTCTCCTCATATATCATTCCCGCCACCACCTATAGGCAGATTCTAACTGATATTTTGGCTTGCTTGGATCGTACTCCATGTACGATGCACTAAGCGATTGTCTAGTCGTTCATATATTTTGCAAGTGTAAAGCTTTATCACCGCTATAAGGATACACTTTTCATTTTACCCTTTATGCTCAGTCTTTTGCAAAGCCCATATTTCTGCATTATAGGCCTTGGAAATGCAATCAAGCCTGTACATTTACTAAAGGATGGTCATTAACCTGGTGTAAACACTGATCAGGCTCTGACCCGTTTGTGTTCTCCCCTTCTTCTCGTTCCTTCACTCATCATTCTATCCATTGTCTTTGCTTCCTCCTCTTGACCCCTCATCTCGTGTATCCTACTCCCTTTCTCTCACCCTTCATCCTTTACTACCACTTCTTCTTCTTGTTTCTTCCTGCTCTCCCTGTCCCCCTGTCTCTCTCTCTCTCTCTCTGCAGTCCTGCAAGGAAGATAAACTGTCCAGCCGTATTCAGAGCATGCTGGGTAATTACGACGAGATGAAAGAACCCATCGGTGGAGACACTATGCCAAAGCTTGGCGGCAAACCTTCCAGCACTACCACTTCGTCCGAGGAGAAATCCAGCCAGGCGCTGTTCGGCAGCGACCAGCGCAGCAGCAGCAACAACAACGGCAGCGGCGGCAGCAACAGCAACAGCAGCAGCAGCAGCAGCAGCAACAACAGCCAGGGCAGCAAGTGGACCCCCGTGGGGCCCGCAGCCGGCTCGTCCTCGTCCCAGAAGCGCTCCGGCCTCCCGGGCAGCCACGGTAGCCAGCGGGGCGGCAGCCAGAGACACGGCGGCGAGAAGAAGTCCAGCAAGCACAGCAGCGGGGAACACTCCAAGTCCCACACGTCCAGCCCGGCCAAGGGCTCCCTGAGCTCCACGGCCGGCAGCAGCAGCAGCGGCGGCGGCGGAGGCGGCGGCGGCCATTCGCGGACCTCCATGTCCGACCAGCACCACGGCAAGGAGCAGCGCTACCGCAAGTCCCCCAGAGACAGAGAGGCCAACTGGGACTCGCCCTCGCGCGTCCACTCGTCCTTCCCAAGCGGCCCGCACTCGGGCCAGGCCTTCCCCCCGTCCCTCATGTCCAAGCCGGGCTCCATGCAGCAGAAGCCCACGGCATACGTACGGCCCATGGACGGCCAGGAGACGGCAGAGCCCAAGAGCTCACAGGGGGAGAGCTACAGCGGGCAGTCTCACAGTGGCACCATGGGCGAGATGAAGTCCAACGGCAAGGCGGCGCTCTCCAAGCTCAAGATCCCCTCTCAGCCGGTTGAGGTGAGGCCCGTCTGGAGCATCATGGGAGTTGTAGCTGGGGGATGAGTTGATGCTCCTCCAAGCATTGTGAAACCACTGAACTGAAACATGTCATGAATGGGGGGGAAAAGAGGCGACAAGTGTAGATTGAGCTTAAAACATTGAACTGAACGCAAAGTTTATTTTTGATTTGCAGATGTTATGAACATGGAAGCCATAGATTTAGGCATGATTAGCTGTCCAATGGAAATGGGACTTTGGTTACTGATTGTAAAGAGCATAAAAAGACACTGCTGTGACAGAGAATATGAAAGAGATTTACAGGGCTTTTTCAGAGGTTTATCTGCAAGCAGCCAAAGCAAAAATCAATAATGGTGTCATGATGGCCTACTTGGTCTTGGCCAGGTTACGAGCACTCCCAGCGGTGTCTTTACACATGGTGCAGTACATGATACAGCAATGCCCGCCCCCTATGGAAACCTACTGGTCTTCAGGCTTTCAAAACTGAAATGCTTGAAATGCTTCCAAGAATGAATCAAGCTGCTGTATCAGCGACATTGATAAAATAATGTGCATTATAATAACCAAATACACCAGTTTATAGGGGCTGCTGTAGGTAAGATTTGAGAGTTGGGAAAATAACAAGGTTGTGATTAACCATGGGAAAGCCAAAATAATAATTAATATTGTTGGATCTATTAAGAGATCTGCAACTAAAAACTTAGTTGAGAAAGTAAAGAAAGTAATCTTAGGTCTACTGTTAACTGAAAGGCAGAAACGATGACGTCCAACCTGGCAAAAAAGCAGCTTTCCCTGGGCGGGATCCAGCCGTTAACACCTCCAGGCCCACGCTCACTGGGACCGCTGAGTCTGCTGTTTGCTCCCCACTTAAGATGGCTTTATGGCCAAGCGGTTATTGCTGACTTTGTGTGCTTTAAGACATTAGCGGACAAAAAGACATGAATCACAACAGGGAGGAATTACGCAGACTCCCACTGGGGCTGGTGGAAACGACCCTCTCCAGTGGTTATCGCTGGTGCTTTTCGCTGTTCCACAACATCGACTGGCGCCGCGTTTGTTGTACCCTCAAACACATCATTCACACGTATTTGAAAGTAATAATCAGGCAAACGCTTTTACGTTCTTTATTGAAGGGAGTTTTTTTTTAGGGGTTGAACGTGAATACGTTCTGCAATCAAACAGAACTGACCCGCCGTCTCCACCAAGATCGCACACTGTTCTCAAAGATGTATTGTATAGAAAACTGTCAATTATAATGGCCTGTATCATAGTAGGCTAAGAGTAGCCCATCTTGTCTTGTCAAATGTAATGCAGATGCTCCCATGCGTACATTGTGGTCGTATAGTGAAAGTTGTTGCCGGAGGCGGTGGGTCGTTCAGCGGTGGCCTCGCCTATGGACAGCTGCTTGTACACCGGGGCTAATGGAGTGACTCACACCTCTCATAACGGAGGTTCACCTGTCGCGCCGTGCTGTGTGACAACGCTGTAATGTTTCTTTATGTCCACAGGGTGCCGGGGACGCCAACTGCGTGGATGAAATTTTAAAGGTAATCCCGATGTTTTCCTACATGTTTAAGTCCACCACCATGAATCCTCTGTTTTTAGAGTGTCAGAGAGTTCAACGGGGTCCATACGATTGCGTTCTTTATTTTTTTCCCCCTCATTTGACTCTTTACCCCCCCCCCCACACACTTGTCGCAGGAAATGACTCAGTCGTGGCCACCGCCGCTCACAGCCATCCACACTCCCTGCAAGACTGAGCCGTCCAAGTTTCCATTCCCCACGAAGGTCAGCATCCCACCACTGCACCCAGCCACGCTCCCCCCCCCCCCCTCCGAGCCCCTTTCTTGGGCTTTCATCCAGCAGGGCTTCACGGCCTGTCTTGTTGCCAAACAAGTATCGAAAAAGAACGATAAAAAAGTCAGTTTAGGGGCACGACTTTGTTATTGGGTCCCGAAAAGGTCTAGCCCTCTCCCCCAATGAAACTACGCTGGAGCGATTTGGTGTTTGGATTCTGAAATCTGATTTATAATCGGTCACGTAACCAAATACCCGACAACATCACCGGGTTTCCAGGGTTATACTGTGCATGCAAGCTCTAGTGCTTCTCATGAAGGAAGGGATTGGCTGTACACAATGTTTTTCTTGGAAGCCCTAATAACATTACAAGGATGTAGCTGAACTACTTGATTCTAATTGGCTGATATTAAATGTTGGTATCAGTTGTGTGGTACCTTTTTTTTATTTGTAATGTGTTTTTCCTCTTGTTGTAGGACTCTCAGCACACTGGCTTCCCTGGGGGACACAGTAAGTATCTCCCTCACCAAATGTTCAGTCTTATTTATGTGCAATGAATTAGTGTTCTACTTATCGTCTTTGTATAGTTCTATTTGATTCTAATCTCCGCACGCACGCTCTCTGCAATCGATTTAAAATAGGCTGTTATTAATGGAATAGTTATTACTACAAGTTGTCAACTTGTCATGGGTGGTTGAATCTGAACGGGTCCTAGTGCTCATTCAAGCACAGGCTCATTCTGTTCCTGTGCTTCCAGAGCGGTGCAGAGATGCGTCCAAGAGCTCCAGCAGTCACCAAGCCAAAGTGTGTGAGGACCAGCCCAAGTAAGAGACTCATCCCAAAGCCCCTGTTGGGTTTACGCCTCCTTTCTGATACACAACCCCATGCATGCATGTACTCACACAACATGTGTAGTATGCTTTTTATTCTTTTTTTTTTGGAAAGACTTGGTAGAAGAACACACTTGAGCAGTAGAAACGTTGACTTCATCCACGCCCCCCCCTATGTTAGGAAAGGCCATCCAAACTAAACACTAGTGCGCTGCAATGTAAACCTCTTTAAATTGGCTTAAACACCCGTTTCACCCTGGTTTAGTATGCTGGAGGATGACTTGAAACTCAGCAGCAGTGAGGACAGCGATGGGGAACAGGACTCTGCCAAAAACACTTCCAGGAACACGTCTAACAGGTAGCAATAGGCTCTGATCGATACCTACAGACAGCGTTCCCAGAACCTCCTCCACCTGTTGAATATGCATACCAAAAAAATACCTCACACACACTTTACTCGGAATCAACTGTGAGGCCGGCGATTGGTCCATTTGTATACTTTGTATTTGTTTAATATTCATATTTTCTATTTATAGAAAGACATGCCTGACATGAGGATTTAAACCATAGAAATTTTACGAATGAGAAAATCTGTGAATAATAAAGTATGATCTAGCGATGGCTCATCCTGTGTGACCACCTGTTGAGTGACATCCTTGGGGTTCCCCCCCCCCCTCCTCCCATCCCCACAGCAACAACAGCAACAACAGCGAGGGAGCGGACCCCTCCAGGGACGACTCTAGCAGCCGCAGTGGGTCCGACAGCAGCTCGGGCTCGGACAGCGAGAGCGAGAGCAGCTCCACGGACAGCGAGGCCAACGAGCCCCCCCGGCCCGCCTCCCCCGAGGTACGCCCGCCGCTCACTACCACACAGGGGGACCGCACCTAGGGGGGGGGGTGCAGAGCCCAGACCCCCAGAGCCCACCGTCCGAATAGAACCACACAGCTAAGGGGACGGAGAGCCCAGTCTCACAGGGTGCAGGCTCCCATACCCAGGGCCCACTGTCCACCTAGGCCTTGTTAACCAAGGCATGGCTCGGTCAACCATCCTTAAAGGGGACGTATAGATGAGCAACGTTGACTTCAGTCCACTGGGTAGGCCGGTAGACTGATCTATCCAGCGCAGATCTAGGTGGCCACGCCCACTAGTGATGTCATATGGGGCAGATTTTCGAAACGGCTTGTTGGGCTAATCACACTCACACCTGGTATACCCTTCCGAAGAATATCATTCCCTGAGCTGCGATCAAATCAGTAGATGTGGTGGACACCAGCCCCCCTAACCTGTACCCCCCCCCCCCCCTCCCCCTCCCGCCTCCAGCCCACGCAACACATGGCCAACAAGTGGCAGCTGGACAACTGGTTCAAGAAGGCCAAGCAGTTCTCCCCGGCGTCCCCGGTGGACGGCGCCAACGGGCCCACCAAGTACAAGAAGGAGGGCCGGGACGCCAGCTCGGGCCGCAGCTACGGCGGCCAGGGCGGCTCCAAGGACCCCGGCGCGCCCATGCCCGGCCGGGACCTGCGGCCGCAGCAGAAGGGGGCGGAGACGTCCCGCGGCCGGCAGAAGTCCCCGGCCCAGAGCGACGGGGGCGGGCCGCCGCCGCGGCGCACGGTGGGGAAGAAGCAGCCCAAGAAGTCGGAGAAGCCGCCGGTGGTGGAGGAGCCCAAAGGCGGGCTGAGGGTGGAGAGCGAGCCGGCGCCGGAGATCCCGCCGCACCGGCCCAAGGCCGCCACCAAGGGCTCCCGGAAGCCCAGCATCAAGAAGGAGCCCAAGTCCTCCCCCAGGCCCACGGCGGCGGCCAGCGCCGCCACCACCACCACCACCAGCAGCAGCACCACCACCACCACCACCACCACCCCCGCCTCGGCAACCGTCGCCGCCGCCGCTGCCGCCGCCGGCCCCGCAGCCGGAGCCGCCGCCGCCGCCGCCGCCGCCGCCGCCGCCACGGACAAACGCAAGGCCAAGGCGCCCACCAAGACGTCCCAGAAGTCCCGGGAGTTTGTGGAGACGGAGTCGTCGTCGTCGGACTCTGAGGAGAACGACAGCATCCCGTCGTCGTCGCAGACGCCAAAGTACTCGGAGAGCATCCGCACGCCCGTCCTCATGTTCTCGCCGCTGGAGGAGAAGGGCCTGCTGTCGCCGCTCAGCGACCCTGAGGAGCACTACCTGGCGCGACCGCCCCCCCAGCAGGCGCTCTTGGTGAAGATAGGTACGCTAACCGCCGCCGCGGCTTTTGGATTTGTCTGACCTTTTGTTGGCCTTTTCTTCATCGGGAGGATAAGCTATTTTTTGCCTTTCACAAAACACAAAGCACCATTTTAAACAGTCTGAGAGTCATTACATTAAGGTTTATGGGTGGTTAAAGTCGCAACTACTAGTTTGGCTTTCTCCCCCTTTTCCTTTTATTTAGATCATATTCCTGTGATATTGAGTTTGGACGATAGAATGGGTCTCAAAAGTACTCAATGTCCTCATTGTATGGCGTCGCAGTAGCATTCAGAGCAGTAAACGATAGCATTGAATTATCGCCCACTCCTATCCATCACTATGACAGTGGTTCTGGTATCTCTGGTTCCTCCCCACCTGACCTGGCGGTGTGCGTCCCCCCCCCCCCCCCCAGACCTGAGCCTGCTAACCAGGATACCCGGGCTCCCCTACAAGGAACCGGCCGAGATCAAGGTGGAGAGGGATGACTCGCTGGACCGCGACGGGAAGGAGTTCAGCAAGCAGAGCTCGGGGAAGAACTCCAGCAAGGGCAAGAGGAAACACAAGGTATGACCCACGGCGTGGCGTCTTGGCCGTTGGTCCGTACGTCATGGCTCTCACCGGGTTGACCCCAGCTCTCGGCTGGCTAGAAGTCACTGTGTTACGGAAGCTTCCCTAAGCCCTGGTGTTTTCATTCAGAGTAAAGGGAAAAGGTCTCAGCGTTCAGTGACAAACGAGTGTTGTGTTGACACCCTCGATTTGAGGGACTTTCCCCGGGGTGGAGTAGTGAATCGTTGTGGTTTTTCATGTTTTACGACGGCATATTGCCGCAGTAGCTACGCCAAATGTTTTGACACCATTTTGTAAATGGTGAGTTAGCAAATGAAAGTAACAAAAACAATATGCTTAATTGAGATGAAAGCAAACTGAGATAATAACCCACCCCAAAAAATAAACATTGTACATTAGCTAGTACATCTTAACTGAAAGGATCTCACAAAGCAGTTGCCATTTTATTCCTTTGCTTTTGGCACATATTCCTCTGCCTAACAATGTTGTTCTGTCTCTCTCTCTCTCTCTCGGTCTCTCTCTTCTTCATGTGGCCTTAGAACGATGACGACGGTACAAAGCCTGACATCAAGAGGTCCAAGCAAGAAGAGAAGTCTCAGTCACACCATAAAAACAGCTGTAAAGAGTGAGTTTGCTTCAGCTGTCTTTTTGCAACGAGTAGCTGGTCGTTCCCTTACACGTAAAGCTGACTCATGGTTTACCAGTAGCTGGTCGATCCCTTACACGTAACGCTGACTCATGGTTTACCAGTAGCTGGTCGATCCCTTACACGTAACGCTGACTCATGGTTTACCAGTCGGAAGTGGTGCAATATTGTGACACATCTCGAAATTATAGTGTGTGCGTACGTGCATGCGTGCAAGCAGAGCATTTCAAATGCTGCTCCAAAATGACCTTGTAAACTTCTCTGCGGAGAGTGCTCTAATGACCCACTAATGGTCTAAATATAGAGGAGAGTACCCCAACAATGACATGGCCCATTTAGGCGGATAAATATAAAAAAAAACTGCTACCACATTTTTTTACTTCTAGTGTATGAGATATGAGGAGATCTTCAAAGGTCGTTAAAATGGTAAATTTATTACAGTGTGTACTAGGGTTGCCGCGGTATACGGTATTACCGGTGTTACCGGTGTTGAGGCCAACACCGATTACTCGGTGTTGCACACCGGCAGCACCGATTATTTTTTTTATTTTATTTTTTCAGTAATAAAAAACAAATTCTGTAAAAATGATTAATATAATTAAGAAAATTTAAATGTACAGAATAGGCCACAGTTCTGCTCTGTGCGGGAGAATTGTCGCGCCGAGAATTGACGTGCTTCCTTACAAGACCGGTAACCATAGCAACGCCGGTAAACAAACCCCGCAAAACCCAATCCCTACGTGAGCTCCCCGCGCTACGGCCATCCGGAGGCGCACAGAGCTTTTGGCCGTGATATTATTATAGATAAAATTATATCATACTATTATATATAGAACGTTGTAAGACGCCGAGAATTGGCGTGCTGCCAGCCGCTGTCACCGAGTGTGAGGGGAGAGTTGACGGAGAAGATGGCGGTTGACCTATAGTTTCAAAGTTAATACCGGTGTTGACACGAGCGTATTACTCGGTGTGAAAATGTCCACACCGCGGCAACCCTAGTGTGTGATCAATTTAGGCTACCGATGTTAGTGAGCCACGAAACACCCTAGATGTGTACATAAGCATCTGAATTGTGGAATAACCAATGCCACCTAGGGTCGGTAGGTGCTGATGCATGGCCTGGTGCTCCATGGTGCGCCTGGTGATGGCTGGTTTAACCCGTGGACACTGATTATTCAATGTACAGGTGTGCAGCCCCAGAGTCCCATCAAATCTAGGCCAACACGTCGTTTCACTCTATCAGATCATATTTGTTTCGACCAATGATGTTGCTATAGGCATGGATCTATAGGCGCAGATTTTGTTATCACAAAATCAGCCCGCAGTAGTCAACTGGAAATGAAAGTGTGTTAATGGTTTCAAACCATCACCGTGCAGACGGGCCACTATAAAAATCCCCTAATCCTAGAGCCATGCACGCCGATTTCTCTTCAGTAGAATATCTCCGTAGCCAAACGGGAGAACACGTATAACTTGGCCCTTGTTGTTAGCACTCTAACGACACGTTACCGTTGCTGCTCTCCCCCCTAGGTCGAAGAGGTCTGTGGAGAAGAAGGAGGAGCCCGTGCCCTCGCCCTCAATCTCGGGCCCTCAGCGGACCCCCAAGGCGGAGCACCACAGCCGAAAGAGGACCATGAGCCAGTCGTCCACCTCGCTGTCCAGCGGCGCCGGCAGTGGCAAGGAGGGCAGCCACGGCCCCAAGGGCAACTCCAAGCACCGCAAGGGAGAGGACAAGGGGCGAGGCGCACGCGACGGCAAGGTGTGTGTCAGGAGGGGACTGATGGTTCAGGAGGGTGCTGATGACTGCAGGCTGAACATGGGCTGGTTGGGTTGAAGTGTAACGACTTTATAGTTTCTACCTGGGAGAGGGAGGAAGAGAGCACCCTAATACAACCAGAGTGGGCCTGTGTAAGAGGTACGATGAGAAGATCCATTTGGATTTGAAGTGATGTGTCGTTGTTCAAAAACAGATTTGTGGAGCACATTGGCCACAACCTAAGAGTGGAACAAAGTGCGGCTCCAGAAGTACCGCTGGGTTTAAACACCGTTTTATTATCATGAACTGGTGTGTTGATCCCCCCATGAGGGCGGAAAGGCATATTGTATAGCATAGGAGGGCAGCGTGACCTCGTGGCCCCTCGCCAGAGGCTATAAACATGATCCAGGGACGGCCTGGATCGTAATGCGTCCAGGCAAGTATTCTGCACCATTATCCTGTAGCTTAGGTGCGGGGCGGGAATAGTGGGGCGAGCAGGGCGATCGGGGGCCGTTTGTGTGTCCGTACCGACGGGTGTGATGGAGAGAGAGAGAGAGGCCCCGCGGTTGGTGTTGCTGAAATACCCACAGAGTAGCTCTGCTCTCTCTCACCTCCAAGCCCCCCCGCGAGCCAACGCTTTTACTCTCTCATCCCGTATCGCCTCCCAGTTGACACAGAAAATACGCTCTTCAGACCCACCCCCCCCATCCCTACCTCTCTCTCCAGGATAAACCGTCCAAGGGCTGTGACAACCTGCTGGCCGTGCAGCCGCTCACCACCGACGGCTCCGAGTCCCAGAGGTCCAAGCTGCTGTTTGAGGACAGGTAAGAGGAGCCTCTGCCACCACTGATGCCCCCCCTCCCCTTCTCCACCCTCCTCCCCCAGCCACTGCTTCAGCAGGTCACAAGCAGCTGCTGCACGGATTAAGGAGGCTACCGTTTGATGCTTTAGTGTGTCTGAAGCACACACACAGACACGCAGACACGCAGACACACACACACACGCCCACACAGAGATGGGGATTTAAGTTAACCTTAAGGAAATTGACTAGGGGGATGAATGCCATCACCTCCCTCATCATCACGCAGAACCATTATGCTTCTGATACGCGTGTAACGACCTGCACGTTCAAATCCAAACCATTGTATTGTTATCCAAACAGTGTTTGGTATTATCCAGTTTGCCTGACTGGTTTGTGTGTTTTTCTGACTGAAAACAGTAATCCCACTTATTTCTTGTCCTGTTTCATTGATTACACGTTCTTTTATAGTCTTCCTTTACATCTAGACGTATCTCGACGTTTAACTGGCCCAAACTAAACTCTCTAATGCTCTGTATTGAAATGCTGTCTGGGCTTTTCTTAGAATCACACACAACCCAGTTAATTCCCATTCAAAACATTTACAATAACCCATATCACCACATATATCAACCAAGAAGAAGACTTATAGAGTTGGCACACAATGATTATAGTAGAAAACATCACTTCAATAGAAGGAACAACATTAAAGTAAAAACATTAACAATTTATATGGAAATGAGACTTGGGATTTTACTTGGACCTTGCAAAAAATCTCTTTGTGCGTCTCTGACACACTCACACACGCAAGCAAGCATAGACCCAGAGACCGACACACAAACGCACCCCTTCCCAGCGGTGTTCTTGGGACTGTGCACATTTCCTTAAAAAAAGAGAAAGCACGGGGAAGTCCTCACTGAAAGCAAATGTCATGGGTTCTCTAGTGTCACGGGGAGGTTTCGAGGGGGCGATTCAAATGGGGATTCATGGCATGGGGAGACGGTTGAAGTTCCGCCGCAATGATGAAAAAAAAACTCTTCCCAACGCCCTCCCGGCTAACCCTGCCGTTCCACTGAACTGAACCTGATTCTCTGTGTGTTTCAGGGTCCATTCGGCCGACTACTACCTGCAGGAAGCCAAGAAACTCAAACACAATGCGGACGCGCTGGTAAGGCCCGAGGAGGGTAGCAGTGGAATCCAGAGAATGGCCCTGATGGTTATGCAAAGTAGCCAGGGCCACGCCTCGTCTAGGCTGTACTGTTTGCATCTGTGATAGTTGATGGGCACAGATTGAGTCAATGAGATTGTGAGAATGCTGGTGGTATGAAACTAAATCGATCACAGAAATACAATACTGATGGCCGTAATGGTTTGTCCAGACACAGTAGCCTGGCTACGGCCAGACCAAGCTCCATCGTAGATTGCACGTTGGTCTGGGGAAGCTGCTGTCATTTTCTTCAGCACAAGAGGCTTGATCAACGGGCCTAGTTCAAACAAATCTGTACGTAATTGGCTGCTTGCTGTCGAATCCCTGTCGTCATTGTGTTAAACAGGCCAATAGCACGTCAGGGGGAAAAGCAAGCTTGGTGATTGGCTCCCGCAATAATGTATCGGAAGCAGGAAGTAATGTATTGCTCTTCGCGGGGCGATTTCAAATCACCGGCAGAATGGGCTGGGGGTACCCAGTCTACTGACACAGGTTTTTTTAATTGGCTTTGATTTTGTTAATAGGCAATACCTGGAAACCCCCTTCAATGTTTTTATATGATCATGTATAGTTGTGTCTTTATAAAGTAAATACCGCAAAAAGAGGTTCCCATTCCCAATACATTCTTGCAGATGATTCTTAAAGGCCTCCTAAAGTCACCCACCGTGGGTGTATATATTATGTACCACTTCCGCTCTTTTCATAGTTTCCCTTGTATTTGAGAATGCCGTGGAGATCCCCCCCTTGAAAAATCCCCATGTTAGCAGGCCCACCCCAGCTTATTGCAAAGGGCAGTCTCTGTATCAAGTCTGGTATCAATTATTTACCCCTGGGGACACTAATCAGATACCCCCCCCTGAGGCCCCGCCTCCTCCCTCCTGACGCTCGCCTTATCCTTTTGAACCCGGCTCCAAGCACACCGTGCGTATGTTTGGTAACGTGGCCGTGAGGTGGACGCACAGACAAAAAGAGTGTTGTGTTATCCAGACCGGGGCCCGACTCGCTTACCAACACGCACGCACGCAGGCCTTTGATGGGCCGCCGTGCCAGCGCTCTCAGAGACGCCCGAGCGCCCAACCTGCACACAACCCTCTTCACCGGTTGGTTGGACTGTAATGGACACCGCTGCGAGCGGCCCACGAAGGAGCCCCGCGTTAAGAGTGAAACGGTGCTTGTGTTGCCGCCAAAGGTCTACGACCACAGTGCTTTACTTGTCAGCTTATCGTGTGTGTGTGTGTGTCTGTCTCTCTCTCTGCAGCTGGACCGCTTTGAGAAGGCGGTCTACTACCTGGACGCAGTGGTGTCCTTCATCGAGTGCGGCAATGCCCTGGAGCGCAGCGTCCAGGAGGCCAAGTCCCCCTTCCCCATGTACGCCGAGACGGTGGAACTCATCAAGTGAGTACCGAGCAAACACACACTCCCTCACTCTCTCACCACCAGCTAGGGTCCCGTTTGTGCTTCTGTATTCACCGAGTCTTGATGTACGCTACTGCGGCATACTCGAAGATTCATGTGATTTATTGGAAACACTCTGCAATAACGGTACATTAATGAACCATTAATTAACAATAGTTGATGCAGTAAGAAGCATTATTTTATAGCATTAGCATAGCGGTTAGTGTTGGTGTATAATTAGAGATTAAAATCATGTATAAATGAATACTTCAGTTAACATAATCACATTAGTCATTTGTTACTAGACCATTAGATAACTTATTAAAATGATTGATTGTTAGTTAATGCTAGTAACTGGCTCAATGAGGGTGGTTTAATGTACTCATATTAAGTGAACCTAACCATAATTTATTTTGAAGCCCATTTCTTAATGGTTGCTAGTTTTAAAACCTTTTCTATATCAAACGACGTCCACTGAGAGCCCGGCTGCTGTCCTAGCAGCTGGGTCACATGAGCATGCAGTAAGAGATAACGGTGTTGTGTTGGAAAGCTGGTGCTTAAACTAGCAGCTCAGGCTCGTGTTGACTGTGTTCCTCAGGTACACCATGAAACTCAAGAGCTACATGGCCCCGGACGCCACGCCCGCAGACAAGAGGCTGGCAGTGCTGTGGTATGTTGACTCACCTCACCCATCGGCTGCTGCCTGGATACCTTCTGAACCGGTTCTGCCCCAAAAAAGACAAATGGGCCCTCAACCCAGGCTCACTCCTTTGTTTGTAGGAAGTCACCCGAGGCTAGATGTTACGTTGATGTGAAGGCTAAACAAATAGTTGAATGAGAGACGATGTACCCGGAACAAATTTTCTGTCGAGTCTATAACCAGTTTGAAAGGATTGTAATTCCATCTAATCTATCCATCCCGTGACGGATTTAAGTGATGACATTTGTTTTTATTGGTATTATGATGTCGAGAAGCCTTCCCTTCTCTCAGGCCGTGACTTATCATGATGTGTTTTGTTTTGTGGGAATGTGATAACGTTGGTGTTGATGAAGTGTGGTCTCTGTCCATGCAGCCTGAGATGCCAGTCCCTACTTTACCTGCGACTCTTCAAGCTGAGGAAAGAAAGCGCACTCAAATACTCCAAAACCCTCACAGAGCATCTGAAGGTAACCTCAAAGGCCCTCTCCTCCCTTTGTCCCCGTTTTGTGGATGTACATTTTTACAGGAAGTCCCCAAGGGGATTTGAATGCTCATTTGCCTGGCTTAAGACACATTTGTGTGCCTCAAATGGTGGACTCGCGTGACATGTTTTTTTTGCATCCTATTTGTTTTCTACTTGCAGAATTCCCTGAGCATCACTCAGGCTCCATCTCCAGGAATCGCAAAGTAAGAAAAGTTTTACTTTCACCACTTTTTCTTCTTCTTTTTTTTGGATTTCTCCACACAGAATTCAACCAATGGCTGCCAGTTAAAGTCTGACATAAAACATAGCACAAATTATATCATGACCTAAACGTCACGCAACCGGGTGCGGGACGGTGTCATGTGAACAGTGTTTCATCCACAAGCAAAAGGTGCTGGGTTTGACGGCTCACCGCCAACTCCCTACTGACTTGACGCGTCTCTGACTCGTTCTGCTATCCGAATACCGTACTGTTTTGCAGTGAGAAAGTGAAGAATAAATTACAAACGTTAAGAAAGATGTGTTTAGCACTGTGGCATTCCTTCACCCCCACCGTGCTCTGACCATAGCCTGTGTGTGTGTGTGTGCGTGTGTGTGTGTGTGTAGCAGCAAGGCGGCCAGCATGCCCTCCCCGGTGTCCCCCAAGCTGTCCCCGGGCTCGGCCGCCAGCTACTCCTCCAGCAGCGCCAGCGGCGGCAGCGGCAGCTCCTCCGTCACCATCCCCCAGCGCATCCACCAGATGGCGGCCAGCTACGTGCAGGTCACCTCCAACTTCCTGTACGCCACCGAGGTGTGGGACCAGGCGGAGCAGCTGGCCAAGGAGCAGAAAGGTAAACACTGGCACCGCCGCGTGGGTCGGTATTGGGGGGCGGCATGTGGCTGATGGCTAGAGCGTCGAGGTTTCCCCCCGAGCAAGACGACTCACCCCGACGGCTCCCGACGAGCTGGCTGCGGCCCTGCGTGGCTGAGTCCGCCGTCGGTGTGTGAAGGAAGGGTCGAATGTCAGGCAAAATTGTAAAGTGCTTTGAGTGGCCACTGATTAGAAAAGCGCTGCATACATGCAGTTCATTTACCATTTATTGGTTTTATTAGTGGGCCAACCGCCAAAGTTGTGACCTATTGTAATCGAAATTAATATAAATTATTATCACGCCAATTATCTCTGGTTTGCCCATAATCACCCGATAGTTTTATTTTTTTGGTATTGAGTCTCGGAAATGGGCCAGAGTCGTAGCCCGGGTGGCCAAAGGGGGGCGCTAAAGCAATCAAGTGACAATGAAAACTTTGAACAAGTGCATGTCCTGTTGAACTACAGTCGTGGCGCTCTGTACACACAGGTCTCACCTCGGGGCACTCCTCAGGGGTGACGACGCCTCAACATCCCATAACGCGAAGCAGGGCGTTCGTCGACGCGTGCCGTCTTAAATCAGTTGAGCGTTGCAAAGAAATTGTCAGGGAAAGAGATGCCCCGATGGCCGTAAATGAGCTGGGACCTGTGTCAAATCGAAATGGTCTCACGCAGAGGCAGGCAAAATGATCTGTAACAGATGGAGCGTTTTCAATCCTTAATAGCTGAAACTGTTTTCCTTGCATTCTGAATCGGGGCGAGGGTACTTGTGTTGGTGAAAGTGTGCTAGTCCAGTGATTGCGCGAGAGCTGTTTTAAACTCAAAAAAACTCTTGTCTCTCTCTCTCTCTCCCTGTGGTCGTTCTCCCAGAGTTCTTCGTGGAGCTGGACAAGGTGATGGGGCCGCTCATCTTCAACACGAGCAGCATGACTGAACTGGTGCGCTTCACACGCCAGGGCCTGCACTGGCTGCGGCTGGACGCTAAGCTCATCCCCTAGCAAGGACTCTCCATCGAGCCTGCACACACGCATACACATACACACACACACACGCGCATACATACACCTGCACGCACAGCATGCACTTAACGTGCCGCTGTACAAACGCTTTCAGAGACGCCTGTGGCCGTGCGCCTGACCCCCCCCCCCCCCCCCCCCCTTCGATGACACACACACACACCCAAACAGACACACACTCAAACGTGCTCCCACCAACCCACAACACTGTGTCCATCTTCTACACCAGCTTGCCCGAAACACTGAGCATCAACTCTTGTCAGGAGCACCAAACTGGAAGAGGCATTTTTTTTAACTACAAGGAAAGGAAGGAAGGAAGGAACACAAAGCCAAGCTGCCATGCTGCGCACCTCCTCCACAGAGCTCTGTCCCCGCCGGCAGAGGCTCCTGTCCGCTGCTCCTGGTGAATTAATGATGAAGACACTAACGTGGAGTTTGGTTTCCTTGGCTTCAAGCACATTTTAGCTTAATGGGTCTTTTTTTTCATTTTTCTTTCCGACTTTTGTTTTTTGGTTTTGTTTTACCAAAGTACCTCCCTTGAACACCAAAGGTGCTTTAAAAATGAAATGTGTGTCTCGTTTTTATCTTTTCGGTGCCTTGTATGTGGGTACACAGACAGACGAGTGAATTTCCAGGCTCCATGGCTGAAAGCATTTAACAGGTTATTTTCCTCCTGCTCTTTTCACTGGTCTTTTTAGACATGGCAGTTTGTTGTTGTTATGAATGAGTTTGAGCATTGTTTTAAAAGGAAATAGGAAAACACGACCGGGGAACAATCATGGGGAATTAACACTTTTTATGATCAACAAAATGGCCGAAATGAAATGGCAGTTGGAGGCGTGGTGACGGCTAAGATGGTGTTGGGCTTACCCAACAAGATAGGCCTGTGTGCATCATTCTGTTTTTAATATCCTGTGATCTAGGCTTTTAAATGATAGAGAGAGATATATATATATATAGATATATATACGTATAGAACACTTTAAGATGAACTCCAACCAATGGGGATGCAGGACGAAGGGGGAGTGGCTAGTTTGTGCACTTGAATGACATCACGGATGCTGACGCATTAGGTCTCCCAAATCCCACTGATCAAAATGTTTTGTGATTTGTGCTGGGGGGGGATGTTGGGTGAGGGACACTTTCTGTTTGTAATTTGATTTATTCACTGTTGTGCGACACAATATTTATTTCCCCCTCCCCCATCACTGAAGTTTTACCAATGCGCCCAGCCCCCCCCACCGCCCAAATCGGAACAATTCCATAGCTATGAATTCTTTCATTAATCTTAACTTTTCAATTTTCTCCTTGTTCTTCTCCCCGTCTAAGCTGGGCAAGGGTTTCCTCTTTCTTTTTGGTAATGGCACCCCAAGCTCATCGCGCGTACAATGCAGTGGTTTTTAACGGTCATTAAGCATAAACTAGTTCTGTATAAAGCTAAAATAGGAAAGGGCCTTTTATGGAGAAGCTAGGCGGCGTGCTTTGTAAAGCAGCACAGGTGGTGGTGGTCGAGTGAAGCAGTGTTCAAGCAGAGAAATGAATGCTAGGGTTGTACGGTCTGGGCAAGAGGTGTCCCGGCGGATACAGATGTTAATTATCTACCAAGCTTTTTTTTCTTTTGTTTCTTTCACATTTTCAAATGCATAGGCTTAAAACAGGGTTGAATAAGGGGTTAATTAAATTCATAAGTATTTGTATATGAAATTCTCACTATTTAAGTGTATAAAAAGCTCTGGGTCACTTTGCCTTCTTTGCTTTGTCATATGTATTGCAAAGAGCTGTAGGAACCATCCCACAGCCTATTGATCTATGTTGCTATGGAGCCCCGACCCCAGCTACATATCTCTCCCACATTGAGCTCATCGTCACCAGAACCAGGTGGCAGCTGATGTAGATGTAGTTCTTTCAGAGCAGGAAGGTAACGTTGAGTTTGTTTAAACCTTCGAGAATATATCTTTTTTTCTTCCCCCCTTTTTTATTTCCGTTTTTATTTCTGGGTTCCAAGTAGCGTGGCTCCGTTTTTTTTCTCCTGATTCACTTCCTATGAAAAACACATGCTGGAAACATTAGAGCCAGGTTGAGATCCAATGGATTTTGCAAGTAGGGTTTGATTTATATTTTGTACGGGGTAGGGGGGGGGGGGGGAGATGGGTAACGTATGCCAAGAGAAAAAATGCCGGAAAATGTAGCTTCTTGTGTAAAATGTTGCTATTTTTTTTTTTAATTCCTCCGAGTTGTCTGGCGATATCAACGTTCAACACCACGAGGTAGAATGACGCGCACGGGCGACCATTACTTGCAAAGTCTTTTGGACCAGGCCTGGGTTCTCCTACCCCCCCCCCCCCCATCGGCTCCCTGGCCTTTTGCAGTGGGAGATGCTGTTAATTCCTCCAGTACTCGTTGTAGTCGGAGGAAGTATTATTTGAATCTATGCAGGATTTGTACAAGAAGAAAAAAAGACCTTTCTATTCTCCGTATTTAATTTTTATGCTTGGGATTCTTCCCCACTCTTTTTTCCTGTCTCAGAAAGCCTTTTGAACTCAAATCTCCAATGCCTTTAGCTTTTGCAGGTGTTTTGTGTACTGGTTTAATATATATGTGTATATATAGGTCTGTTTTCTTTTTTAACGGGACACATTGCGGTGGGCCGCTTTGTACTTTAAAACTGGAGGCCACTTTTCTGTAGGAGCTCCTCTGGGTTTTGCCAGCCCCTGTCGACACCGATGTCTTCATACACTGATACACTTTGTAAGTAAATGGTCGCCACCCAACATTGCATACACTATGAAATAGTTTAACGTACACCTTTCAGCGACGGCCTCGCTAACCCCTTTAATTTATTGATCTGCTCTTTTGATTATTTTCCCTTTTTTTCGTTTAAATCAGTTTTTTTTTTTTTTAAATAAAATGTACAGGGGGTTGTTAATGAGATTTCATTGTAATTAATATTAATTTTAACTTGAAGTTTTGCAGGGTATGGCTTTTTTTTATTTTATTTTTTACATCCAGTAGAAAGAGGTTAACACTTGCATGTTTCTATTTAAAAAAATGTACAAATTGTAAATACAGCATTTCTTTAAGGGTGAATTTCTACTACCGTTTGGCATTTTTATTGAAATTTAAAGATGTAAATACATTTGTGAAATATGCACATTTTTTCCTCTTTCTGGGAGTATTTTTCTTTACATTTCTTCCTTTCTGGCTGTTGAGTGGGAACCGCCGTCTCTCAATGTGTATTTAAGAAGTCTCTCCGCTTGGATCCGTCTGTCGAACAATCAGCCGCCACTTAATCCCACGTCTCTCTCCCAAGTCCAAACTCTAATATTTCTTCCTCTCTGTATTTGATACCGAGACATGTACATCCATAAAGTGTGTTCTGTTCAGTCTCATGAGATGTGTGAATGCCTGGAGACAGCGGTGGTTTTAAGTATGTCAATCCAACAGTTTTCTTCCTGAGTGAGCCTGGTGTTTGTTTTTTTACACTGCGTCCTTATGGAATAATTGATTTGTGGTCTTTTTGAAACGGAGCTATTTCTCTAAACTTAAGAGTTGTAGGAGATTATACAGTCTGTTGTATTATAATCTTTTTTGCTAAAAGTGGTCTCAAGTGAGACTATCAGCATACACAAAGTACCATGGTATAAATTGGATTAGTTTTGAGAGGGAAATGAAGATAGTATATTTAAAGGATGCAATATGATCAAGCTATGGTACTCATTAAGTTTGGTTGCAAACTTGGATTATGTAATTTAAAAACATTCTTGTGAAGTAAGTATTAATTGTTACTAATGGGAGTCTGTCCTAAATATTCTTTGTATTTTGCCGTATTGAGAATAAAATATATATGGTTATGTTTAAGACGTTTTGTCTTCATTCTACTTTTCACGTTTAATAAAAGACTAAAACTATGGCACACCACATTTTGATCAGTGAGAGTAAGCCTACATTGAGCCGAGTGATGCGTTGGACTCATTTGACTTGACCATGATCAAATGATTAGGAATCTTTTGATCATGTAAAAGCATGATCAAGCCAACCTTCCTCCTACTAAACCTAACCCTACATTCTAGACTGCACGATAAGACCCAGTTTCATTGAAGATGTTTTTGAAAAGGACACTGAACAAATTGGGATCTCCTGGTCACCTTGATATGTGTGATGCCTGAGTTGACCGTGTGAAATCCAGGGTCACTTCACCATTCTAACAGCGGGCGCTCTTGAGGTAAAGTACTATCTGCTGATGGTGACGTCTGTCGGTGGCCTCCTCCGGTGCCCCGGGAGAGAAGCGCCATCATGTGGTGAGGTGTGCGATCCTCCACTATTTAATACTCACTGTTTGCACTGGAGCAATATTTCAACATTTGTAGGTTTTCTTTAGAGATGGCTGACCTCTTGCCCTCGTGTATTCTGAAGGGATGGTGCATGCCTTTAAGAAGACTAAGCCTGGATGCAGAACGAGCACATAGTTCCCATTGTTTCATGGGTGCCTGCAGGGTTTTGATCCACAACAGAGCGCTAAGGTTTATATGCTCCGCATGGCTGAGCTTCTTAGGGCCGATTAGCTCGCCTCAAACCACGCTGTCCCGGGACTGACAGGTAGACCTGCAGGAGGCGGGACCAGTGCTCTGTCCTGGGACTGACAGGTAGGCCTGCTATGGAGGCGGGACAAGTGCTCTGTCCCGGGACTGACCGCTTGGCCTGCAGGAGGTGGGACCAGTGCTCTGTCCCGGGACTGACAGCTTGGCCTGCAGGAGGTGGGACCAGTGCTCTGTCCCGGGACTGACAGGTAGACCTGCTATGGAATTGGGACCAGTGCTCATACTTCTTTGGAGGTGAATGCTTAGGCCTAACTACTTGCTGTAGTTTGGTCTGGCTTTGCTTTGCCTTGTTACTCGTTGCAACCCGCCGATTCCTCAGCAACGTCCCTGTATTGTAACAATTCTTGCATTAATTACGAATGAAGACTAATTTCACTTTGGGCTACTTTTTCAACTTAAATAAATATGGAGTATAAATAGCTTTTACGCATTTTATTATTAAATTCAAAAACAGACATTCTTAAAATTTAAATGGAATCTAAATGAAAATGGTCACCGTATTATAGCCTTCAATGCTTTAGTTGCCAACGCCGGGAAGAAGTTTGCAATAGTTTATGGGATGAGTTCCTTCACTCGTTCAAGTTAATGTTTTTGCATGTTTTATGGTCACGACTACTTTGACGAACGATTGGCTTGGTTCCAGGATTTAAGTTCTGTATCTAACGATTTTACGACATGTCAACGGGGAAAATGAATGGGAAATTTACTTTCGGAACAGGATCTGTTAAAAAAGGGGCAGACCCTGTTGCGCTCTTCTTTGGTAAGCGCCTGAATGATATGCCCCGCCTCCCTGCAGTCCTATTGGTTGATCTCCTTCCGTTGCCCTCCAGTCCTATTGGTTGTTCTCCTCTCATCCGCCTGTCAAGCCCAAGCAGCAGCAGCCAACGCAGGGGGACAGCTTCCCAGAGCTGTAACCTACCTGTGTTCGGGCACCCTATCCACTTTAACTCATGCTGTGTATAGTAAAAGCTCGGAACAGAATCGGTCCGAGATGAATCGCAGCCTGAGGACCAGGAGGTGATCCAGGAGGCTGTTCCGTGATGCTGGACTCAGGTGATCCACAGGTGAGCTGCAGGGAGCGGGACGCAACAGGTGGAGTGTCGCGCTGTAGTTTCGCTCAGCGACACTACCTGGATGGCTATGGGGGCAGCAGCTAAACATCATATTGTTTTTAATTTGTTCTTTAGTACTAATGTATTATTCCCAGTGCTGGTAAAAGAGAAGGAAGCTTTTACAGGCTTTACAGCCGTTCCAAATACGAGGATTATTAATCTTTGGTTTTATGATGTTTTAAACGTAATCTTTCTATAGGTTAGTATTTATTTATCACTACAGTCAACCTACTATGTCTTCCATATTGTTAATACATGTAATAGCAGATGTAGCCTCATGACTATAAACCTGATCGTTTAATGTGGGTAGTTGTATAGACTGCAGCCTGTCCATGACAGTGATAGGGGAAGTGGACCGCTGAATAATGCATCGTAAGGCGTCTCTTTTTAATGACCTTGCAATGTTTTATTTAAAGTAGGAACAATTGTGGCTACCGTTACAGAAGCAGTTGCTTGCGGAGAAATAAGACACTTGTAGCGGTGTGCTGTTATTGAACCTGAATAACTCATGGACCAGGGAGAACACAGCAGCAGGCCCCAATTGTGTCTGCTGGTTGACCAGGAGAAGAGGATAAGGGGGTCTCTGGTAGACGCTAGTCTATATCTCTACTGTTGTTCGACTGGCGGATGTGTCAACGGGCTTACAGGCAGATCGGTGGACTGGTGTTGGAGGTCTATTGGTAGAAGACTGGTTGACCTGAAAATAGACTATAGCTGCATTGGGTCCAGTACAGCGACTGTTCATCCACTGTACCACTTGTTAAAGTGCTGGCAACTCCCGACACAAATTCGGGAACAACGAATATTGTTAGTATTTGGATCAAAGTAGATTTGAATCAGCAATGAGATTTAGTTCCTACCAAGACAAAATCATCTCTGCACCATTGTACTGCACCTTAGCATAGTATAGCATTCATACTACTCAACGCTCATGTGGTCTTGGTACATCTTAGTAGTATATCACCAAGACAACACACACACACACACACACACACACACACACACACACACACACACACACACACACACACACACACACACACACACACGCAGCATAGGCACACAGCTTTGCATGCCGTCAAATTGACAAGGATATATGCAAATAGGCATCAGACTTTAATGCACCTGCACACTCTAGCACCCGCATATTTGTGTCAGGGGTGGAAAGGGCGGCACATATTTTGTTATGATCTGGATATATTGCAGAACTAGAGTGTGTGTGTCTGTGTGTTCCTGTGTTTGTCTGTGTTTATGCCTCGGTCTCAAGCGCTTGTGTGGGCCTTCCTCTACCTATTGAGTCTTGTTTTTGTTTGAGTTGGCCTCTTCCTCTTGCTCTAATGAGACAAAGGGTGAGGCCAGGGAGAGAGGGACAGAAGGTGTGTCCACAACGCCACAGGGCCAGCAGGTAGACTTACCTTATGAAAACTCTCTCAACACTCTCTCTCTCGCTCTATTGCAGCCAGGTTCTGTACACTTAACATTGGTAAAAGGCTATTTGTTGATTTTTTTATTGTTGTGTTGAGGTGCAGCAACTCAAAAAAAAAAACGTCATCAATGAAGTCACCTGGCTATCTGAGTTTTTTCCGGAACAGTTTTCCATCAGCTTGCTTGCTCTGATGAGCCGCCAAAAGGAACTACATAATAATCAATTTGATTACAAAACAAAGAGTGACATTTAAATGAGCCTTTAAGGGGCGAATTGTCACTGTTTTGTCTTGAATGATTATCAGATGCTTCATCAATAATGAACAGTGTAATTAATTAATTAATGATGTTCTTGGTCGTTATAAGGCTGCCTTTCAGTAGAGCGATCTAATTACCTTACGATGCTGTACTAGCCAAATCCAATCATTGTTTTTTCTTCTGTGTTCCCAATTCTACAGTTACGTATTTTTGTTTGACATGCCACCACAGCCAAGTCATACACACATCTGTTTCCAGAAAAAGTGTCATGTGACATGACTGCACTATAAACATGGCTGGCAGGTGTTTAGTATTTGACTTTCTATTTGACTTTCTCAACCGAAATTATTGACTTTCAACATGGCCAACACTTGTTGACTGCTTGATCATGAAATGCAACGTATATGGGGGGGGACCAAATGGCCGTCGTGTCCACTGAGGTATGAGGTGGGAGAACCCAGAGAGAAGAACACGTAGTAGCTTGGCTTCAGGTTACACAGCACAACACATTGTTTCCTGTGGAAAAAAGGGGCTATTGTAGAGCCATCCCATTACGTGTGTTGTTGTTTTTCACCTTTGTACTTGATGTGCCTTCAACCATGAAATGGTGCCGTTGGACTTACTTGGTTTCGGGAAATGTTTGGCAAAGTGAATGAATGCTGAATCACTTATTAATTTGATTGGAATTGTACTGATCTCTTTTGTGGCCAACTGTTAAGGAGGTTTCGGCGCATTTAATGTCCTTAGCCTATATAGCTTAAATGATTGTATGAATAGGTTAATGTCAAATACTGGGATGACCAAATGCTAACCTATTAAGGAGGTTTAGTAAGTCCTTACCAAAGTCCAGCAGATAACCACATAAAAATGGACATTAGGGTTTCAAAAGGTCTGTGCCTGCTCATGTGTGTGTGTGTGTGTGTGTGTGTGTGTGTGTGTGTGTGTGTGTCTAAGTGTGTGTGCTAAGGTTTACAGCGGTTGATAAGACAAGATAAGTGTAATAAAGGTGACATCATTGAAAAACCTTGACGTACCGAACAGGCAAGGGAACGAGTGTTTCTTTAATGTGATTCCTGACATCACCTGTCACTAATGCTTGCAAATGGGATGATTAACTTAAGTTAAATACTCAAAGCACTTCTGATAATGGTGGTTGCAGCTGGTTGACCGACGAGTTCCTCAGGATGAGGTCACGATATCGATACTGGGAACTAGGCCGGAGGAAAGACGATAAGATTAACCAATACCTACTGGGCGACACAATGGTAGAACGTCATCACAGAGAACAACAGGGTCTGACTGTAGATGATGTTCTGTGATAGTCGATGAGGTAGGAATCACAGTTATTCATTGACGACAAGTGTTAGGTTGCTAACAGTCAGAGTAGTAACCCGGGTGTGATTAGAGAGTGATAGTGACAGGAACAAGCCCTTCAATCACTCAGTGCAGAGAGGTCTGCAACTGTTTTATACTTTTATACTTTACTGTCTGCTGAGTATCTGTGTCATACGTTATGCTCCTCATTTATTTTCTCGATCTTGAACCGACTTAGAATAGATTTGGAGTAAGTGCCTGAAGGCCTGGTTTTGTAACGTCATTTCAGAGTGGATAACTCCTCATTCACTCGTTGCGCAACAGGATAGGATGAGATTTAGGATTTTTTCGGTGCTTTAAACTGAAGTAAGTACTGTGGTACTAAGTGTAAGTAAGTAGTAAGTGAATACTGATCGGGAAGTGTGTGTATGTGTGTGTGCCTGCGACGTGTATGCCCATGTGCATGTCTAGGTGGAGACTACAGGCCTGTGAGTTATGGGTTTCCTTCCCTGCGTTATGCAGCAGAACAGAATGGTCTCTTCAGCTCCTGCAGAGCAGCTGGCCTCTGAGAAAACAAATACCAAAGGTTATCAGTAGCTAATACGAGGGCCGGGCATGTGTGTGGCTGTGTGCTCTCAGTAATAATGGTTATCTGTTAGCACCACACCCTCGTGTATTGAATTACCATAAGACTGTCCATGTGATATGTCAGCATTGTATGTCACCTGTGTGTGTGTGTGTGTGTGTGTGTGTGTGTGTGTGTGTGTGTGTGTGTGTGTGTGTGTGTGTGTGTGTGTGTGTGTGTGTGTGTGTGTGTGTGTGTGTGTGTGTGTGTGTGTGTGTGTGTGTGTGTGTGCACGCACGTTCATGCGAGAGGACAGGCCTACTATGTTTTATTTAAATATCCCAGTCATCTTTTCTTTAAATTCAGCAACAAATAGGCCCATAGAACGTATAAATATAGATGTTATCTCATTGTTCAATTGGTTAAAAATATGTCTTATGAAAAACTAGTTAGCATTCAGTATTTAAAGGAAGAGCGGTCTTTCAGAGAACACCTCACTTTGGCAGAATGACCCACGGCAAACAGAATAGAGAATAGGGAAGAGAGACGAGGAGGAATGTGTTCTAATCCTGCTGTGTTTGAGCAGGCCTTGGCAGACCGACTCAACAGGCTGGTCGCCCGTGTGTCGACCTTTTGTGGGACCGGGCGCGACGGAAACATGTTCACATAATTGATCGGGGAAACGGCAAGCTCTTTGTCCAACAGGTGAATAGCATGACCGTGGAAACGGGCGAACTAGGTGGAAAAAGTCTGGTCTTCTGTGAGTCCGATTTCACGGTGCCTTTACGCTAAACGTGGAGCCAGTGAGGGAACAGCCTTGG
>NC_082388.1:8984583-8986333 GCF_031168955.1 Gadus macrocephalus
GGGTTATGATAAGGATTTTGAAGTAATTTTTCAAAATGGCCAAAAAAGAGAATTCCATACCCAACCTTTAATGAACGCACTTAATGTATGTTGTACGTCCTGGCACTTCATGTACGCACTCATTGTATCTTGTACGTCCTATCACTTAATGTACGCACTTATTGTATGTTTTACGTCCTGCCACTCCAATGGCACTGGCACTACACATTTTTGGATACAGGGAATGGGTTAATCTAGTTGTTAATGCTCGTTGAGAGCAGTAACAACCTCTGCATCCCAGCACCTCAGAGAGGTCTGCTAAATGCCCTTAATCTAAATGGGCTGTTTTTAATAAGCTCTTTGTAGTTCTAGTCTATTCAGGGCAGGATAACTGCTATTGCAACACATTGAACTCGTGGCAACCCTTGTTTTATTTACTTAAGGCTGAGGTTGATGAAGTTGAGAAACTAAGCTGCTTTAAGATAATTTTCTTGGAAATGTCCCTACTATAAACATACACGTCTAGCAGATTGTAAAATGCTTGACTTTCCTTGCCACTGGAAAGTCATTTTTCCTCTGAACCCTCTCTTACAGGTCTAACTGGTGAGAAGGAGTGGATGTAGTGAAGGATAGCTCAGAGATGAGGGTGAATCCAATTGAGGAGGATTTGATCCAAGACCCCTTCCCTCCTCTTCCACCACACATTCTGACACACAATTCATGAATATTTATGTATATATATATATATATATATATATATATATAGTGTATAGTATTCAAATTGTTCCAACCCCTGGTAGCTGGCCATGTGTGAAGTTCAGGTGTTATCAGCCTTTTAGAATAGAAGTAAGGGTATCTTCTCCTCTAACGCAGTATTTGCTGCATTGTATTTGGATATTTATGTAAAAAAATTCTTCTGCGAAACTCAAGGAAATATTGTGGGATTTGATGGCATATTATAGTCGACAAACGTCTCTTAATACGCCTAGTTTGGTGTTAGGTGCCCCCGCCCTCCCTCCTCACCCTGCCTCTGTCAGTCTGAGCCTGGTGAGGCCTTTTGCAATTCAAATCTCCCAACGCAAAGCAAATGGCTGCCTGTTGCCCTGGCCACCCGGCCGGCAGCGGCCAGGGGGTCAGGTGGGTCTGTGTGTCTCCTGCAGCGGCCTGTCATGTTCCTGATGAACAAGCGGCTTTCCTCAATTTGAGTGGGAGCTGGTTCATCGCATGTTCTTCCTACTTCTCCACACGGTGTGGCCACTCTCAGGCCTAGACATGATGTCATGTGTCAGCCTTTTACCAGCAGGTGAGAGAGAGAGAGAGAGAGAGAGAGAGAGAGAGAGAGAGAGAGAGAGAGAGAGAGAGAGAGAGAGAGAGAGAGAGAGAGAGAGAGAGAGAGAGAGAGAGAGAGAGAGAGAAGAGAGAGAGAGAGAGAGAGAGAGAGAGAGAGAGAGAGAGAGAGAGAGAGAGAAGAGAGAGAGAGAGAGAGAGAGAGAGAGAGAGAGAGAGAGAGAGAGAGAGAGAGAGGAGAGAGAGAGAGAGAGAGAGAGAGAAGAGAGAGAGAGAGAGAAGAGAGAAGAGAGATGAGAGAGAGAGAGAGAAGAGTGAGAGAGAGAGAGAGAGAGAGCGAGAGAGAGAGAGAGAGAGAGAGAGAGATATCGTGCAGAGAGGAGAGGGAGGAGAGAGAGGGAGGGGAGAGAGGACGAGTAGAGGAGACGCTGAGAGAGAAGGAAGAGAGAGAGAGAGAGAGAGAGAGAGGATGAGATGAGAGGAG
>NC_082388.1:8986433-9078933 GCF_031168955.1 Gadus macrocephalus
GGCCACCAAGAAACACAAGGACCCTCCTTTATTCTGCTGGTCCTGAAAGGTGGCAGGGCAACAGGTCTGTGTTCATTTACAGACGGGAAGTCAATGGGGATTGGATAATCCTCCGATAGCATCTTTAGATAGAGTAGCATTTTGAGTTTTAGAAATGAGTGTGCGTGCTTTGGGGGAGGAGGGGGGGAGAATATTATTGTGCAGTTCAGCTAATATAACACGCTAGGTCACAGTCTAGCATGAGTGTCTGTTCAAATAAGAGATAATGTTAGCGTCCTCCTGGGGTAAATACCACTTGAATTCTGACCTAGTTTCGACAGCTACAGTTGAACGTATCGGTTTCTCCCTTGTTACACCTACACCTACAACCCAAAAGAGAAGAAAACAAAGCTTTGAGAGCACAATGTGAAGAATGTGGCTCAAGTTTTCCACCTTTTCACCGCTGTGGTGTATAATCCATTCTAACAACTGTCACGTGGCTTAACCCTCCAACGTCTCCACAAGCTCCATATGGAATTCCAGACATTTTTGTGCTGACATTGTTTGACAATGTGCTCAGGAAAGCCCAAGGCTACTAATGAGAGGACTTGGACAGATGCCTCCAGACAGGTTCCATCATCAAGTGGTTCACCAGCCTGGCCCTGCAGAGTCCAACTAGAAGGATATCAGGTCCGGTCCTTACGCTTGTAATGACCGGCAAGCTAACAAAATGGTGCTTTTATTCGCTTCTCTGTGTGATGATTTACAATCATGAACAGACTGATTCTCAGATACTTAACCTTACTTCATTTGATTGAAGAATCAGAAATGGTTAAGAGTATTTATGATATCCCCCCCCGCCCCACCTAACAATAATGGTCTCATTACCATACCACATGAGTAGTAGAAGGAGCTCACTACAATGCGATCAGAGCCATTGTTGGTAGAGTAGAAAATACAATGGGATCGGAGCCATCATAATCAGGGTAAAATAAATCCCTTAAATTATGCTCTACTAATTGGCAGGAAACACAATTGAACTCATAGCAATGTCCTTTGTTTAGATAGGTTAAGAGTACATCAGCCAGAACCAGAAGTAGAGTGTTAATCAATCAGTGTTTCCATTCAAGGAAGAGGTTACAAAACAATGTAACACAATGAAAACATACATCTTTGCTGAGATAATATACATTTAAATTTTTTCCTTTTTGATTGAAGACTCTTCTTGCATAGTTGTGGAAGCTTTTATCCGCAACAGTGCACACATTAACATACAGATCACCATAATCAGTTTACATTGGACAAAACTCTGTAGCCTGAGAATGTGTTATTGCTCACTTCTTTGATGTTTGAGTGCATCGCTCTCCCTTTGGGCGAACACACTGATGCCCTCAACGCCCAATATCACACACGCGTGCAAATGCACCGAATTTATCATTTAGGACATTTCTGTGTGTTGCGCCCGTGTAGTTTTTCCATTGCTATTTAGAGTTGTTGACAAATCCTATCCGTATCCCTGCTCTGCTGACCCATAACAACATGGAAGTAATGGTTATTTTTTTGTTTCCCCATACCCAGGCTCAACTGAACAGTGAGATGTCCCTTTTTAAAGGGGCTTTGAATCAGCCACACGGAGAGGAGAAAATGACCTTAATCGCTCATTCTGTCGCTGAGGTGTTCCCTTGAACCGCAAACACACTTTCTGAAACACAAACTAGACGACACTCAATAGACACCTGCAAGCAAAACATACGCTTCAGGCCCTGCCTTCCACAACCTGGAACCTTAACCTTACTCCATGGATTCCTTTGGCCTTCACTTTGAGAGAATGAGCAACTTGGACTTGCACCCTTTAAGCCTGCCGATCAGCCGGCTCTCTCCAGCAAAGTCCACCAGCAGCATTGCAGACCAGCTCCCCCACCATCAGCACGGGAAGGGGGACTCCGCCTACAGCTCCTTCTCCGGCGGCTCCACCGTTCCAGACTACCCGTCACCCTTCCTCCAGGATGACCTGCAGCCCAGCGCCTTTAACCACTACACCGATCTGAAGTATGTGAAAGCGGTGTACCAACCCTGCCAGGCTCACCAGTCCGAGACACGGACCATGGACCAGCTGTATCACTCTGTGGAGGCCATCTCTCAGCAGCATCGCACCATCAACAACCGACGGCAAAACGGACACGATAGATGTCACGCCGAGAGCAAACTGACTGCCTCCCCTAATCCTTCCAGTTCCCATCAACCTCCTCCACCGCCGCCCGCACGCCTGGATAGCCTAGTAGCCACGAGGAACCTAGAGAACAGCCGAGGCCACCATCAGGGTACTAAACCCCAACCTCAGCCACTACGCACACGGACGCAGCAAACGCCCTTCAGTCACTTCCAGCCGTCAACCCTGCCTCAAGACACTCTCAAATCAAATGACACAGCTGATCCAGAGCCCCGCAACCTAGTCTATGGGGGCTGGCGGGTAACCCAGCAAGGACCGCCGCTGTCTCATCAGCCTCCCAGTTACCGGCCTCCACCTCAACGCCATGACGTGGTCAATTTCTCAGACTCGGAACACATTATCCCTGCCCATCAGAGCAAATTGGGGCAGCAGCAAATATCAGCCAGCCACCTTAACAAACCACCAGCTCAGGGCACCAACCAAATGGAGAATCAAAAGAACAGACAGAGGACCAGGAGTAGTGATTTAACAAACAAAGGAAGCAATCATTTTGATCGCTATCGCAAAAGGGCGCACTCCGCCAAAGAGAGTTCCCAGAGTCTGGTCCCAGAGCCAGACAGGTCTTCAAGCCCGAGCAGTTTCGGCCAGAACTTGACCGCCAGCAGCAGCAGCCAGCATAAGGGTCAGTTTTATTTTGTAACAGGTAGACAGACAGGAACCGGTGGAAGGAAACTCTCTGTGTCGTCATGTGCCTCTGAGGCAGGAAGCGAGAGCTCCACCGTGGTGGAGACGTTCACTCTCAGGGAGAAGGAAAGATGCCACAGCACCATGGACAATTTCTTCAGGCCCACCCAGCACAGGCCTTACAAATCCACGGAAGCACTTTCAGATAAGATGCCAGTTTACCCTCCAATGTCTCAGGAGCAGGACTCTGTGTTCGAGAGCCAGGATGAGAACCTGAGTACAACGTTCAATGGACCTTATCCAATGACAACACAGCCCTCCCACAAGTTTGACTCATTAGAACAGATGCACTTGATACAATGTCAGGAGATGGGCCGTCACACAGCTACCAACCCCATCTTCTTCTGTGGCCCAGAGGAAAGTCACACCCTCAAAGGAAATCAAACGCCAGCAAAAGGGGGCGCTAAATTGATAAGCAATGACCAGCTCATTTTTCGCAAGAGAGAAGATCTGGCAAAGAAAGGTAGAAGACAACCACTAGGGGATGTAGCGAGTGAAAGAATCAACAAGGAAACCACTCCACTTCTCTACCATCTGACCGGTGCCAGCAGGACGGCGCCGAAGCCCAAAAAGGACGTTTTTGTCAGTGTAAAATGCGAAGAAACAACCTTTAACAAAGCTTGTCAAAAAGAAATTAATGCACACAGGAAGGAGAGATCTCTTCCGATCGAAGCCGTTGCAGAAGGTGGTGGGGAGGTTATTTTTAATGCCTGCAACACGCTGGATGACTCATTTAAGAAATACTACAAGGAACAGCTCAAGGACGCCCAGTCTAAAGTCTTGAGGGAGACTTCGTTCAAACGCAAGGATCTCCAGCTGTCCTTGCCCCACCGGATCAACGAGAAAAGACTCGAGCTGCGGCCCTCGGTAATGCATCATTTCAGCGCTTCACAGGACTCCGAGACGTCAACAGACACTCTGACCCCGTCAATAACATCAGGGGAGATGGAGATAGGGAGCATCAAAAAAGAGGTTGTGGAGGAAGAGAAGGATGAAGAAGGTCAAAGGGAAAATGGAAGACCTTTGAATGTGGCACAGCCCCAAGTGGCTCGCATTGGCTGCCGGAAACGTCTGACTCAAGAGAAGAAGAAGATGTGCTTCTCTGAACCTGAGAAGCTTCATCAGCTGGGTGACTCTACATACCATTCATCTTGCAGTTCCCTTGGGAATGAATTGGAGCAGTTCATCTCAACGGAATGTCTCACAACACAGGAACCAGGACAGCATGGAGAGCAAGGGTTTGTGGCAGCCAGGAGGAAGATCTTTGAGACACGAGGCCGAGCCTTTTCTGCTTCCAATCTCTCAAAGACAAACCTCAAGAACCTTCAGCACAAAGCGCTGGTGGAGTATGTTGAACGCAAGACGGGCCACAAGGTTGCTGAGCCCCAGCAGCCTGGGCCTCAATTACCACCTCCCTCAAGACAGAGGCACTCTGTTGGGGAGAAGCCAGTTGGGTCGGCGGCCAAGTCCCCTGTGAGCACAGGCGGTCAGGGGTTCAAGAAGAAACTCAACAGGCCGCATTCAGCAGGCCACATCCTTGATTCTTCCAGCAGTTCCATCAGGTGAGGGAAAGAAAAAGTTTAAAATTGATCATGATATAATCTCATGATGGTAACTTTGTAGACCAAAGGTTTCTATTAAATTTGTTTTTTTGTCCAAACAGATATGCCCAGTTTTTCTCAGCTCAGCAAGCTCACTCTAGATTGTTCCAAGGCAGTGGCCAACCCAGCATGAAGGAGGGCCAGAGTGCTCAAGGAAAGTCTGCCTCTGTGGAGAGCTTGTTGAGCCAGACAGAACCCGCAGACCTCTTCAGGAACCGGTCTAGATCCATACCATATGCATTTCAGGTAAAATCCCAAATAAGTTTAGACGAACTAAACAGGCTGGTTTTGGTGGGCCCATGAGTTGATTCTTCCACACATACATAATGTATCAGTTTTAAAACAACAGACATACCATGTTACATTATCATACATTAGACACAGCTTCCCTTGCTGCACAGCAGTGCTATAGGATTCAAAGTGATTACACAGTCTCTGGTTTGCTTCTTCATTGCTCTTGTTGGTTCTGCAGGCACATGGCCCAGAGGATGATTCATCTCCGGCCGATGCTATGGAAACCCAGAGGTATGCAGCGGTTTGCCAGACAAAGTCAGATGTTTGTTTCTTCTGCTTCTGCAGGTCACTGAGGTTTTGTGCTTGTATATGCTACACATCTCCACTTGATTTGCAATGCGTCCCAGTGAAGCCAGTTCAGCCAGCATTCTTTTGTTCTAGATCGGAACCATAATTTAAAAGGAGAAGCTCTCCTTCTCTCATTATAAGGTTAAATTGTCCAACAAACGTTTAACCAGTAGTGCATTTCATAGCATCTTCTGTGATAATTTATACAAAAATAATATACTAATACATTTGATTTTAATTGCTTTTCATGGTACGCAAAGACACATACATACATTAAAGACAAATTTTAATAGTTTTTCATGGTACGCAAAGACACATACATACATTAAAGACAAATGATGCGAGAAAATAAGTTAGAAATAGATGTATATACACATGCTGTATACAGTCATATACACATGAACACAAAATTAATAAAACCAGTGGTGTAGTGGATAAAATAAAAATGGTTAAAAAATAATAAATAAAATGCCTAAATTGAGTTGAATGATAATAGGTGGGAAGGGAGCAGTGGTCAGCTGTTGAATGCACCACCCTGGGTTCTAACCATTGACCTGTTGGGAATGAATGACAGAAGTGAGCCTGGGCTTGCGTCTGAGGAGGCCAGGCCGGCAGCCCCGGAGGTCCAGCAGCGGGTCCGCGTGGTCGCCCAGAGGGGGAAGTCCATGGAGGAGCTGGGAACAATGAGGTGCTCCAGACCCCCGGTGCTGAGCAAGAGCACTGAACAGCTCGAGCAGTTCTGGGATCCCGCAGTGAGATCTGGAAGGGAGAACAGGAGCCTGCCCTCTGTCTTGGATGATGGACGACTAGACAAGATGGCCCACCTTCAGGGTCTGGAGCAAGCAAGGCAGAGCATGGAGACCCTTGGCCTGGAAAGGGCCCGGCCACAAAAATGGACCCACAAGAGAACCCCGTCCAAGGCAAGTTCAAACTCACAGCTGGGGCCTGATGAGGAGAGCAGCCCTGCGGCACATGCAGAAGCCAAGAGCTTGAGTAGATCCGACTCCCCGGCCTCCGGCAACTGTTCTCGGTACAGAATTCCCTCGGGCACTCCTAGCTCGCATGGGTCTGTCTGGGATGAGGGAAGGCTCAGTGTACCTGGCAGTGAACCCTCTGACCCCCAGTCACCAAACGGGCCGGAGAGCAGAGAAAGAGGCATCAAATCGACCCCGGCCAACCTATCTGTGCTCAGTCAGGCGAAGTCTCCAAAGGACAGCAAGCCCGGGTCCAGGTAATAATAACTCTGATAATAGTAAGGACTATTCATTTGCTAAGGATACATTTCTATCGTCATCTTTATTCTAAACTTGAATGTTAGTTATTAAGTGAGTACCGGTATACGTGTGGGTCCGGTAAACTAAAATATATAAAAACATCAATCCTGGTCTCCTAATCAGCTTCTCTTTCCCCAGAGACAGAAAGTCGACCAGTGGGTCTGCGTCGCACCAAGCGTGGCCATTGGATGAATCCCAAGTTATAGCCCCACCCCCTGATTCCAACCAGGAGGACGAGCTGCCGTCCCCTCCTCTTCCTCCTCGTGTGGTCAGCGATGAGAGCCACGACTCCCCACTCAGCGACGACGTATTTGAGTACCATTCCGAGTCCCCCAGCCTGGGTTCCCCTGCGCTGAACGCTGCACCATTTCAATCTCCCTCTCACGGCGTCTCCGGCGCCCCACCCATCGCCGCCGTGGACGTGGAGGCCCTCGCCGAGACCACGGGCACACCGGACCCAGAAGGAGAGCCGCCACCGGAGCAGCCCCCCGCGGGGAAGCCGGGCTGGACGGAGCTGGCGGTGGCGGTGGTGAAGGCGGACCCGTCGCTGGCCAAGGCGCTGTACCCGCTGGCCGACCGCAAGACGGCGCTGATGCTGATGGAGCAGCTGCTGTCGGAGGACACCCTGCTGATGGAGGAGCACTACAAGAAGAAACAGGGGCAGAGGGGGCCGGCACCGAGGTAGGGGCTCACGCACACAAGCCCATCGGGATCGGGATCGTCATAGTGATGACAGAATCGACTCTTGTTTTTATTGCTGGGGTCGTTAAATCCATACATTTCCCATTATCTCTATAGATTCCCCATATACAGGTCTCACAGAGACAGTAAATACATATTTTCCCCCATATAGATCTCCCGGTAATTCCTGAATCCCTCAACGTGGTGGTTAATAAATCAATCGATTCTTTGTTTTGTTTTATATATACAGTATATGTACACTTAAACATTGTATACACATTTAGTGGATCCATGACGGAACGTAGAGCGTGGACATACCAGCTTGACTTTCCTCACAAGGAAAAGGTGTTGTTTTTATGACATGTTTTTATGACAACGTTTACACACAGAGTAGGAGGCCTTTATTCATGTTAAATGATGCTGTCTACCAGCTGACTGTCTGAAGATGACCAAATGGCTAGCAGCAGAGCCCCCCGATGTGTCTGTGTATCGTGTAACGAGCACAAGCATTGTGTTGAGCCCAAAGCACATGGCACGGAATTCTGTTCATATTTGTAGCGTGGCCAAAAAAATATTATAATCATGTTGCTTTAATGGAGCAAAACACACAGTGTGCAACTGTGCAGACGCAAACATTCTATAACATTATTTTGTTTGTCTTGAAGCACGTCCAGAAGGAGTTTAGAGTTTGAATATATATGTCCCTGCATGTATTGTGTATAAATAATACAATTGTGTAAAAAAATGAATAGCCATCCTGATGCAGCAGTGAATGTGATGATTGTGTTGAATCAGTGGTAGTTTGCACAACAGCATATTCCCCTCTGTTTCCAGTGCTGCGGATGTCCAGCCCTTATCTGCTTTTGACGAAGACGAGCACCCTGTTCCAAGTTCAGATCCACAGGTCCAGGCGAGCATCACTGAGAAGAAGGTGAACTATTAGAATATTATTTTCTTTCTTTCCTCGTCTCTTCAGCATTTGGATTAAGAAAATACGTTTACACTTTAGGCTTAGCTGTAAAGGTTGGCCATGCATTTGTGAAAAAATTATTTCAGGGGTGTTTTCCATATTCATACTGATTTCTGTACTCTGCTGTACGTCATAAATGTAATATTCACTCACAATTGGGTTCCTTCACCTAGCCGCCATCTTGGTTTCAAGCGCTAGCTAGCATCTAGAACCAAGATGGAGCTGAGAAGGCCACTAGGTGATTTAGGCCGAAACGCTGCCTCTTCCGGCCATCTCCTGGACATACTGAATGTATTCAATAAGCTATCAGGTTCACAGAGTAATCACCTAGAGACAGGCAAAATGTGTTGATCAACCAGACTATTCATGTCCGGTCATTTGTATTTTTATAGCCTGTGAATGAATGAATAGTCTGCATGTATGCAAGCGCTTTCCTAACCATTGGCCACTCAAAGCACTTAATAATATGTCACCCATATAAACATTCACCCACCAATGCACACATTCACACACCGACGGAGGGGCATCCTCCACGCAACGCGACAGACAGCTGGTCAGGAGCAGTCAAGGGGAGGTTCTTGCCCAGGGACACCTCGACGCCCGGCGAGGAGGAGCCGGGGATCGAACGAGCAACCTTCCAGTTACCAGCCTACCTGCTCTACCTCCTGTGGGATCCACAGGCCCACATTAAACAATCCCCCCTGATCCTCAGGGGGGACCTCCCACAGCTCCGACCCCAAATCTAAACCTTCCCCCCCCCCCCCCCTGTGTGTGTGGTGGCAGCGCGTCCTGGTGTCCTACGCAGAGGAGCGCCTGCGGGGCCTGGAGGCGGAGCGCGGGCCCCTGGTGACGGAGGTCCAGGAGAACGCGGCGCGCGGCGAGGCGGTGCTGGCGCTGGTCCGGCAGCGCTGCCTGCCCTTGGAGGTGGAGCGCTACAGCCTCTTCGTCGGGGACCTGGAGCGAGTGGTCAGCCTGCTGCTCTGCCTCTCGGCCCGGCTGGCCCGCGTGCAGAACGCCCTGAGCACCGTGGACCAGCACACCGACGCAGAGGAGAAGGTAGGCCCCGGCACGCAGCGCAGGAGCAACACGCTGAGGGCATCCAACAGGCTGAATGCATCCAACACGCTGAAGGCATCCAACGGGCTGAATGCATCCAACGGGCTGAACAGCTCCAACATGCTAAAAGCTGAATACATCCAACATGCTAAATGCATCAAACAGGTTGACTGCATCAAACAGGTTGAATGCATCCAACAAGTTGAATACATCCAACATGCTGAATCCATCCAACATGCTACATGTTGAATAGAACATCCAACATGCTGAATGCATCCAACATGCTACATGTTGAATAAAACATCCAACATGCTGAATGCATCCAACATCCTTAACACATCCAACATGCTGAACACATCCAACATGCTACTCGTTGAATACAACATCCAACATTCTGAACATCCAACTTAATTAACTTCCAGTCAATGTTTTTCTTTCCTTGTTTTGGCTTCAGTTTCAGCGTTGAAACTGTTGTGATTCTTTTCCCTTAAATTAAGAGATTAAATAGCACAAAGTGATTTCTTGCATTCTACCATCCTTTATTTTTTGCTTGTTATTTCAATTCTTTCTCCCAGTAATTAGACCTGAGGGAAGATTTGCACACAATTAGTTTGACTATTCACCCCATATCACATTTCATTAATTAGTCAGAAAGCGTTTTCTCTCTTCGATATCAATGTGAGCCACATTCTAAACTGTAAACATCACTGGCAAGTGTCCAATGCTTAAGTCGTAGGTCACTCAGCGTTAATCCCAGTAGCTCATTTAAATGAGACATCGTGTTCATCTTCTTGCGTAAACTCTTGGCACACACTTTGATTCAGCACTCTTTACCCTTGAACGTATGTCTACAAACATCCATCCAGAGAGACGGATGCATGATCGGGAGTGGGTTTAGCTGAGCAAGAAGCTAAGAATATGATGGCTGAGTCTCTAGTGCTCCAGGCATAAAGCCCAGGCTTTATGCCTTTTTTTAGAGCAGCACACAGCATGTGTGTGTTTGTGTGTGTGTGTGCGTCTGCGTCTGTGCCTGCGGATGCGTGTGCACAAGTGCGTGTGCTGATGTGCGTGTGTGCAGGTTGACCTACTGATCTGCAAACATCTGGGGGAGAAAAGAGCAGTGGAAGGATGACGTATCAGAGTGCGGTTCCTCCCCGACAGGAACGACCTGTGGTCTTATCTGTTTATCTATGTCGGTCGAGACCATCATGGTCTAATCTTTATTTGAGATTGAACGGCCATAAAACACTGTTTTTTTTCCCATAGTTTGGCTAAACAGTCTAAAAGTATCTGTAGACGGCTGTGTTTCCAGGCCAGAGCGATCCAATAATTTTTCTGAATCTTAAATAAAGTTCAGGGCAACAGTGTTTCCTATAGTCAAATCTAAAGGAAATGACAACAATTATTAAAATGGAGATATTTGCAATCTGAGTTCTCTGTCATACTTCCCTGTTCACTTCTGAAACTCAATGGTGTTTAGCGTGGTGAGTTTCCCTTTATTGTTGATCCACAAACAAATGGGCACGTCTTTTTCCACTTCCAAACATGTTTAGGAGCTCATTTGTCTCGATCAGCGCTGTTATCAGCGACACTCTGTTGACACTGGCTCACCGAAACTGCCGCTGGGTTTCGATGACATTGGTGTCTCCCCTGCCCTCTGTTGCCGGAATCCAGTACTGCCTTCCCTCCTTCCACACACATCGTTCGATGACTCTTCCAAATAAAATAAAATAAACGATGACACCTACCGCATGTCTAATTAAATTAATTCCCAATGAAGGTATTTACACTCTCTGTCATCAACAGTAGGCCAAAAAGTATGCTAACCCTCCACCTGCTTTGAACGTGTGAACAGTGTAGGAGGAGCCAACGTTTAGGGTTCAGGTCATTCAAGGTAAACGGCTCAAACCTCCAAAAGGTCACATAAGGTCACACCGTAGTACCAACTACTTTGCCCGGGCTGAACCAACAACAAATACTTAAAGATCACCTATCATTCTTTTTAGGGTTAATAATTGCATTTAGGGGTACTACTAGAATAGGGTTACATGCCTGTATGTTAGATGTACCCCTTATTATTCTCACACTGTTAGATTTGTATCATGTTGCTTTAAGGCCCCCGAGTAGCTCAGTCTGCTGTGATTGGTCGGCACGTCCTCTCTGTTACAAACGCTTTGCGCGTGCGTCTGCAAATTCCCCCCCCCCCGGGAAGTTGTAAACGTTGCGTAGCCGGGAGGCGGGACTTCTGCACTTCAGCAGCGCCCACTGCACACAGCCTGACGTCACGCTGTTCCGGAAGTGAAGTTTGAGCCCAAACAAGCTGTTTCTCGCACTTAATGAGGGGCGTTCTCGGTGGGTGCGAATACTCCCCCTGGCTCGGACTTGGATTTTTCCAGCTTAGCAGACGTTAAACACGTGTACATACGTCGTATAACAGTCTAAGGCAAAGGGAAAATCCCCCAAAAAAAAGCATAATATCTTTAATTTCTCGTCTCTCCTTCCCCCCGTGCCAGGAGTCCCTGGACAGCCGCCACCGCCTGCTGTGCAAACAGCGCGAGGACGCCAAGGACCTGAAGGACAACCTGGACCGGCGGGAGAGCGTGGTCTCCGCCTTCCTGGCCCCCCATCTGAGTGACGCCCAGCTGGGGGGCTACCGGCGCTTCGTCCAGACCACCGCCTCGCTGCTGATCCGGCAGAAGGACCTGGAGGAGCGGCGGCAGCTGGCCGAGGAGCAGGCCGAGGCCCTGAGGAGCAGCCTGCCGCCGGGCCCCTGAGGGCCCCCGAGGGCCCCGGAGGGAGGGAGGGGGAAGAGGACCTCTCGGGCCCTGGAGGGGCGAGGAGGGAGAGAGGGAGGGGGAAGAGGACCTCTCCCAGTTCGTGGTACAGGTCGCTTCCCCATGTCGGAATCATTTCTCTTTTCGCCTGGGAAACCTTTTTCAAGCACGTCCATGCTGGTCAGTTGTATGTCGCCCCCGACACATTGACAGCCCAAAGCGCCTTAAGACTATCCAATAAGGTTATTCTCCTCTGTCACCTCACTCGGCCATGATGGGCTTTTCTTCTTTCTGCGTTTTAACAAAACAAACAAAACATACATGAGCCCCCCCCACCCCCCATGAGGCTGCTCTCCCACACGGCGGGAGGTCCGCTGGCTTTGTTTGGCCTCACTTATCCCACATGTTTCTCCTTGGCCCCATTGATAGTGAACTGCACGCCAGGCACACTGTCTGGTCCCCGCCCCCATCTGACCCCAAACTCTTTCTGGTGTATCGATTGTCGCCTCAGAAAGGGTGTCTGTTCGTCTTATTACGCGGCATGTTTGTGGCCGTTCAGACTTTCAGAAGAGCTTGCCGGACATTTCTGCGTGTCTTGATGGCGACGTTTGCTGAGGAAGCTTTTCCTTCAGGGCTGCCATGTTGATCAGCAGTTGCTTATTTTTTACTTGTTTGTACAAGAGTACAACCCCGGAAGTCCGTCACTGTGGAACTTAGAACAAATCACAATCACACACACGCACGCACGCACGCACACACGCACGCACGCACGCACGCACGCACGCACGCACACACACACACACACACACACACACACACACACACACACACACACACACACACACACACACACACACACACACACACACACACACACACACACACACACACACACACACACACACACACACACACACACACACTATAAGCTTTAAGAATGTATCTGGACCTTGAAGAGTGGTCAGTTAGCAGTAAGACAAGCCTGTGCGAGGGTGCTGTATGTAATTTCAGTTAGATGTAGTTAAGGTGTTGAGGATATCATCCTTTGTTAAAATGTAATTTTGTATTTTAAAATACAGTTCAGGTTATGGCACTAGGTATAAAAACCAAAAAAAGTTGAATGAAAAAAGCACTTTGTGATGATGAAAAAATGCACATTTCTTCAAATCGAGTTTGTTTTCAAAACACTATTTCAACTTTGAAGTCAATTCGTTCCCCATTTTATTTTATTTCCATGTACTGTTTTCCATAATGTTAATAGATTTTCAAATAGGAATGTTTCACATGAATTTGTATAGCCCATTATCACAATTACAGTCTCAACTGGCCCAATACTCAAAGGATGGATGGAAGACTCCCTTTACCATAAAACTTCAGGCGAGCAAGGACAAATACCTTTCAGATGGATGGACAAGGAGGAATCTTTGAGAAGGGGCTTTGAAAGAGGGACTCCCCTTCTTGAAGTCTATCAAGCTGGCGACTTTGTGTTCATATAAGGACGATGACATCAGAAGAATGGACAGTTCATTGGACAATTATTGGGTCATTGGCGTTTTTGTATTGAAACTGATTCTAATCTTTTTCTTTAAATTATTTTTCATGAAACTGACATTACAACATCACCCATCATATCCCCTAGTGTTCTCCTATGGTACTTAAGATACTTGAATTTATTTTTTAATTCTTCCGTTAACATTGTTTTCAATACTTTGTCCTAGTTTCGCAATAACCCCTGGTTTCGTAAACATTGTAATTGGGGCACAAATTGGTTCAAAACTATCATTCCCTAATTATCCTCGAATGAAAAGAATCTATTCACAGTTTTCCCAAAACAAATCAGTGTGTTCTCCTTTAATATCCATTCTTTGTTTGGGTTGCATACACTTTCCAATGTTTTCTGCTAAACAGACCTCCCCCCCCCCCCCCCCCCCCCCCGTCTCCCCTCCCTTCGCCACCGCTAAACATTTCTGTGGAGATTGACCTCCTTGTCCGGTGGAGTTGGCTAAACAAACACATGTTTGTTTTGGCCTTTGCACACATGCACTGCCACTCTTCGAGGGGGGGGTGGGGGCAGAGTAGGAGGGAGAAAGGGGGACTCTGCATTGTTTCCTATAGGGAACAGTTGGAATTCCGTTTGCATGTGAAAGGCCAAATCTTTGGCCTCGCACTCAGAGGGAGGGAGGGGAGGAAGGAGGGAGGGAGAGAGAGGACGTATAGAATGACTGAAATACACCAACAAAGAATGGAGCTCATTCTTATTCTGGAGCAATGGTACTTATCCGTTTTTTTTTTTTTACTTCTGCTATGTATGCATCCTAACTGACAATCGGCCACTTCCCAGGTGGTTTGAGTTTCTTTCCTTTTGTGGTTGAAACAGTGTTTGGTTGAAGTCGACGGAGCATGGGCCGGATTGGAAGTAGGATGGTAATGTTTGTGTAGCTGGGTGTTTGGTCTCCAGTAGTGGAGGGAACGTGACACATGGCATTAACAGAAACTGCCCAAAGGCTAAGCAACACAGTCTTCCTCTCAAAGAAAAAATCTCTTGCTGTACTATTTTTATTTGGTGTGCTTTCCCTGTTTGATATGGTAGTTTTGTACCCTCTGTTGGATTTGTGAATTTCCTTACTGTTTATAATATTGTGAATAAATTAAGATACTTCCTCTCAAATGGCAGCATTGTTATTGTTTCATTAAATCATATTTTTTTGAAATATTTTGGAAATAAGTTTAGTAGAAGACTACAAACGATTAACGACGTCGTAATAACCTTTCTTCATATGGTCTTTTAGCTCTTTACTGCCCTCTTCTGGCGTAAAAAGAAATGATCCAACCATAAGTCATTAGGTGGTGGGTTTTATTGAGCGTGGGAATTACAGAAAAAAAGAGCTGACATTCTTATTATAGCAGCAAAGGGAATGTGCAGTTTTTTGTGTGTTTCTCATAGTCAAGTGTAGTTAAACGTTAAAATAGGTAAAACAGATAAATAAAAAGAGTGAAGGAAAGTGAAGAGAGTTTAGCTTCCTATAGCTAAGAATGCCTCCTTATATGGGGACATCGCATAGGACCCATCCCCATGGAGTACCCAGGAATGTGCTCTGTGTGATTGGGCCAGAACTTGGTGCTGCTCACACAGATTGTCCCCCTAATAGCTTTTTTTTGAAGAAGATGGAATAGATTTCTTTCCTCTTATCAACTCCTCTCCTCAACCTTTACTGTACGGTGAAGTTGTAAACATTCTCACTATATATACAGAATACTAGGAGGCCCAGATGTGTATATGTTATCGTTGATAGAATGTGGAGATCTAGTCCTTAATAGCTGTTTCATTTGGTCAGAACTTGGAATGCCTCCCAGATTGTTTGTATGCGTGTAAATAACCGTCTATTATTAGCTTCCAAGTGGCAAGTGTTTTTCTAAAAAAAATTGTCGTGTTCGTGCTGATAGTGAATCCGTCTCATTTAGGGAAAATGAGAGACACAGGAAATGATCTATACTGAAGACCCCATAGAATAACTCCTTCTATTCTCATGCATTGTTCTGTATATGAGGGAGAAACACAAAAACCTGAAGTTGAACCGGCATATATTATACACCTAGTTATATATCATTATCTCAATCTGATTCATTGCTCCATAATCCTCTTAATGGGAGGCACCAGAGTCGAAGCATTCAACCAGTTAACTCAACAAAGAATATGCATGAAGGAAAATATATCAGACACTCTTTTTCCTCAAAAGGACAACATAATAGTAACTCACCCTCATTGACAACAGATCTTTATTTACACTTAATGATTAAAAAGAAAGTGTGTCCATCTTTTCCCTTGACCTTCTGATCATTCTGTCTGTCTCCCTGCATCAGACTGACTGGTCATTAGGGCCCATGGGGATGGGGTCATGTGACCTGAGACATCATTCATCGCTTCTCTGGATGGGACATTATGAGAGAAGGAGAGAGAGGGAGGGAGGGAGGCAGGCAGGCAGGGAGGGAGGGAGGGAGGGAGGGAAGGAGTGGAAAGCGGAACAGCTGTTACAGACAGTGAGTGTGACAGTTTGAGACAGAAAGACTGAAAACACACAGGAAATGTGAAAAACGAGAAAGTAGCGTCATGAAATAAGAAAACACAGACAGTGGAAAAAGTGAAAGAGGAAACTCTTCTCCCTTGGAATGTATTCAACCCTGCCCTCTGTTTCCCCTTTAATTTGTCTTTATGAAACCAACGTAATGGTATATGTCAATATATTTTTGTGGGCTAAATATAAAGAAAAGTCCAAGGCTAACTCACAGGAGGCAAAACAGATTCTAGTTTCTGGTGGACAAGAGGATGCCATGCATGCACCCGCATGACAAATGCACGACACAACAGAAACATGCACGCACATGCACACACACACACACACACACACACCCACACACACACATCCATCCATCCAGTTAGCCCATCAGTCACTGTGATTCAGCAAAACCCAGACACAATTCCAGGAGTTGGGTGTGAGCCAGGCTGCAGAGAAACCCTTTTGGCTCGCTCAGGAAGTCTGATGATTTTATAATTATCTTTAAAGAACGTGTGGAGGAGGACATCCTGCTAGGGATTAGACATTTAAACCATTCTTTGAAAGAGGAATTCAAATCTCCAGAGTGCTTTATGACCTGGACCTGATAAATACCCCCCCCACCCTTCCAAAGGAAATGTTCAATGGTCACCAGTATGATACATTTATTTATATAAATATGCACACAAATTATTAAACAATGTACTTTTCTTTTTAGTCAAACGTCAGCGCATATTTCCGAGGATTACCACACAAACGAACGTACACAAAGTATAAACAGGATATCCTCTGCAAACATGTGCACATTTGAAACCCTCCCTCATTAGTTGTAGTTTGTATTGACCTTATTTGCCACCAGATCCTTCATAGGAGTCTAGAAATTAGCCTCCTGGTACTTTTCGCCGGCACCACCACACCTGCCCTAGTACCACCAAACTGCAGATCAAAAGTAAGTCTTCTTTATCTTCAGGAGATTTAGACAAATGCAGATTTGAGGAAGATGAAGAGGGACATGGAGGAAGAATCATTTAATTTTTAATCAATGGGCTATCGACAAACCTAACCCTAGGAATATAGAAGGTTATGGACATGAACACAAAAAAACAACCTAAATGTCTTAATGTAATACATAGATTCATGCATTATGTTAACATAGGGTCTATACTTGTTTAAGCAGCATATTTCTATTATCTGAAATGGCTAGGATAAAGACTTAAAAATTACACCTTTGGAAAAACAAGGTATACTTTGCCCCTCTGGTCACTGACAACATTTCTGCATTCTTCATAAACTCCATAATGTAGCTTGTCTTGATCAAAAAAATCAACCAAGGCAGCTATCCTGAACGAAAGACTTTGGGTCTTTGATTGTGGCTTTCCTTCCTCTTGAAAGAAACTGACAACAGAAACCCCATATCTGATAAAAGTGTTCATAACTTCTCTCCCTGTTGAATGTTAACTGTGGAAACTATTTGCAATATTTATAAAAAGCAGAAATCACACACTTGCAGGATAAATCAGGCTTTGAAGGAGCACTGCGAACAGATCAAAAATATCCCTCAAATAGAACACATCAAAACAGAGACAAATAATCACTTAAGATATCTTAGGGTGCTATAGGTTAGATTCAAGAGCTTTTATTTTAGTTTATTTGTTAGAGTTGGCGCAGCCATATTTTAACCATTAAAGAGTGAAATGTTCAGTGATAATGCCTGTTTACAGTTTACGGCCCCTGACTCTGTATGAACCAGATTTGAGTGAGGAATGCTCCCCACTAATTCCTGACCAACGAGGCCATTTGTTACCTGATCTGTTCAGGGAATCCATCTTCACAGGTACGGGAAATGCAACGCTTCTCAATGGCGGAGAAGCCTAGAAAGGTTCCTAAACCTTGCTATCCCCTGCCCCGTTCTCGTTGCCACATCTGACCTACAGCACCTTAACCCGGGCCCCTACTCGCTCTCCTCAATCTGACCTACAGCCAAGGCCGCCTTAATGCACGGGCTTGCCTGGGGTGAAGCCCCAGGGCCTACGCCGATCGGGGGGCCTATCATGAGCTGCAGTAAAAAAAAAAAATATATATATATATATATATTTTTTTTTTTATTTATATTTTATACTGGCCCATGATAGGCCCCCAGATCGGCGAAGGCCCAAGAGAATGTGATTTTTTGTTTGGGGCTTACAAAGATCAGAGGCCTATCATCAGCCAAGAAAAAAGAGGGCCAGTGGCCCCTTTACAGCCACACTTCCCCCCCCCCCCCCCCGTCAACAATGGCAAAATGTCGGAAATAAGTTACACATCTTCAGGGCATCTTTAAGATCCCCTCTCAGGGGGCCTACGAAACCTCAGCCCCAGGGCCCAATGGCAGGGTAAAGGCAGGCCTGCCTACAGCGCCTTAACCCGGGCCCCTACTCGCTCTCCTCACGAGGGTCCTCGCTCAGCGAGTAGATCTCCGACCGGTGCTTGTGCTTCTTTCTGTGCGTGCCGCTGACATGGGGCTGGAACAGGCGGCTGATGGTCTGCAGGCCCTTGAACAGGTCCGCCTCCTCCCTGTCGGGTTGGCCCCGGGGCTCCTCCTGCTCCTCCGGGGCCAGCGTCGCCCTGGGCTCCCCAAGCAGCTCCCTCACCGTCCCCGTCATCCCCCTGTGAAGGTAGTGGTACGCCCTCTTGCCGCAGTTGTCCCGGAGCCGGGCGTCGGCCCCGAACTCGCGCACCAGCATGCCCAGCACGAACTCCTGGTCGTGTAGCGCGGCGATGTGCAGCGGCGTGTAGCCCCCGTGCGTCCGGGCGTTGACGTCCACCTCCGCCCCCCGCTCCCGGGACACGCGGATCATCTTGGCCAGCATGTCGCTGTTGCCCCACTTTGCGGCCCAGTGGAGTGCGGTGAAGCCCGACATGAAGTCCCTCTTCTCCACCAGCTGGTTGTCCTGCAGCATGAGGCCGTACACCTGGCCCCACTGGCCCGCCGCCGACTTCACCAGCCACTCGTGCTCCGTGGCCTCCAGGGGGACCGGGGAGGGGAAGCGGGGGTCCCGGACAGGTTCCTCCTGGGAGGGCTTGGTGACCTTCACCGCCCGCCCTAGCAGCGGCGAGCGGTGGCTTTGGGGGGTCCTCGGCTGCGGGCCCTTCAGGGCCTCTAGGGGGGCCGGGTTTTCTTCTTTGATGGGGTCATCTGAGATGCGATGGATCTCGGATTTTGTGTAGGTTGGGGGCGCCCTCAGAGGCAAGCCATATGATTTTCTGGGGTTGTGGCTTTGGGAGGTCTTCGGTGGGGTGCCCTTGAGGGCCTCTAGGGGGGGTGGGTTTCCTTCTTTGCTGGGGTCATCTGAGACGCATTCGAGGTTATGGATCTCGGTTGGGGGCGTCCTCAGAGGCAAGCCATAAGGCTTTCTGGGGTTGGGGACGTCAGTTTTTGAACCCTGACCTATTTCGCAGTGAAAGGATTTTCGTAATTTCAAGTCCGAAAAGTTGGTCCTTTTCAACGCAAACTCTATGGCTGAGGCAGCAGAGTCTCTATCCAAGTGTAGTTCATTCTCTTCAGCGTTAGCAACAGCCGCAGGTGAGGTTGTTAATGGTTGTTGAGAAACAGAAGACGTCGAGCCGCCTCCTCCCACCTCGTCCCCGGGCTCCTCTGCTCTCTGGCGCCGCCCAGGTATGGGCACTCCTGGCTGGCGAGACTCGGAGCTTTCACTCTTTTCCACAGGATTTCCATGTTGATTCTCGGTTAATAAATGATGATACTTTGTTTTCAGCACGACGTACTTGACGTCATCGATCTCCTTCACCACGGCCAGGTGGTTGACGATGCGTTTGAAGAGATCCCTGTTGTGCTTCTTCGCCACGGGGTCGCTGGAGTCGAAGCAGCTCTTGAACCAGCCAAGTAAATCGGAATTCTTCACTTTTCCATTTCCCTCGATCAACAAGGACACCACCTTTTCCCGTGTAATCTCCATTATAGATGGTATAGGATACCATTAACAGGCGACACGTGTTCAACTTTCTAGAAGTGCCAGCCTCACATACCTTGGTGGTGATTTAGGGATCGCTGGACTGCCCAGCCTACCTGGAGAGAGACCAGCCTACCTGATGTTTCCGGAAAGGTGCAGAGGTGGAAACTATTTGAATAAAATATGCGTGCATGGGCGTGTTGTGGTAATTAAAATGCAATAAATGTAAAATGTAATGTAAAAGTTGCCTTTATGACTTTATGATGATCCTTTATCTCGACCAATTCCTAGGCATATTCTGCTCTCATATATGTTGTATCTAGTAGCCTATTTTCCCCCAATATTAAGACTTACCCTCACTTTAAATGTTAAACTTAAATTTCAAATGTCAGAAAAGTCCAAAATGAAGTATACTAAATGACTACATTGATATAATATGAAAGTTGTGTACACATATAATATAACATGTAATAGCCATTATGGATAATGAAAACACACCATCAAAGTCTTTAACAGTAGGCATGATAGGCCATATCATTTGATCCAAATTATTAAAATAAAAAAGTAAACAAAGTTAACTTCAGAGGTACGGGTGCAACATTTATTAATGAGATGACCTTCTTCTCAAATCTCCCTAATATTGTATATTATCATGTTTCTCAAAAATAAACAGTAAATCCAATGTATACGGATATAACCGTGTATATTGGGATGTTCTTAAAACAATACATTGTGTGTATGAGTAAAACAATTTATATTTTCCCTGGCGTTTGTTTTGCTCACTTTACTTATTGGCTTATAGGTGTGGGGTTTAACGATGGTGACACAAAGCAGTTGCTGTGGTTAAAATTCAACTACAAATCCCAGCAGCGAGTAACAGGGACCGCCCAATTTTGGTTGGCTTTGGTTCCGGAAGTAAATTTCCCATTCATCTTTTCCTTCGACTTTTCTTAAAATCGTTATATAAAGAGTTCTAAAGCCTGGAACCATGCCAATCAAGAAGTACCAGACTGTGTACATTATTTTTTCGAACGAGTGAAGGAACTGCTCATCACAAAAAGCATAGCATCGCAATCTTTACAATCCAGTAGTTTAGCGCGTTTCGTGCATCTTTTAACGTCAGCGCTCAGGTGTGCCGTCCGTGAATCTTGCCCTGGCCTGCAGAGGGAGGAGCATGACATTCCTCCACCCGATGGGAATTTCCAGGAAGACGCCATGTTGGAGCCAGCGGCTGTACCCTTCTCCTCCCTGTCAGCAGCGAGACTCCTCTAGTAGTTCAGGAAGTCGCCATATTAGAGCCAGCAGCAGTACCCTCCTCCTCCTCCCTGTAAGCAGCGACCCGCCATATTGGAGCCAGTGGCCGTACCCATAGAGGCCGTACCCTTCTCCTCCCTGTCAGCAGCGAGCCGCCATATTGGAGCCAGCGGCCGTACCCACCTACTCCCTGTCAGCAGCGAGCCTCCTCTAGTAGCTCTAGGAAACCCAGAGAGTGAGACGTGGGCTGCTCCCTTCGCCCTGTTCGGCTTAACGGCAACACAATACATTCCGCACCATGGCTGCCACGGACGTTGACATATTCTCAGTAAGTAATCATCACTGCGTGTTTCTCCTTTTTAAGGTCGTTTTCTGCGGCGTGATACGGTAGTACATTGGAATACCTGGTAGTTATTGATGAACGGTGTGGAAGAGGGGTTCGTAGCGCGGCTTAATCTGCTGTGAATGGAGTGAGCAGATCCTGTAATCATTGGTTTGTGCTCCTTCAGAAGAAGAATTTTCATATTTTTGTTGGCAAATATCAGTCCCTCGCATCACTGAGTCAATGTTCTGGATGCGTGGCAGATTTGCCATGCATTGTATGTTAACGCTGTGATCGTGGGAGCTTTACATACTGTGTGTATACTGTCCCATAGCCTTTCCGTTCATGTTGCCATTCATGCTTTGAATGGCAATGCTCTCATCAGACACTTATTAGTTTGACTGTGCACACGCAAACGGTGTGAGGTTCTGTGGTTTTGTTACAACTTCCCGTAGAAGAGAAGGTGACATTTCATGGGCTCCAATCATTAATCCCTTATAATGAATTGACAATACGTATGGTATTTAGCACGATCTACTGACATGAACAGCAAGCGTGCATGCCTGCACATCATTCAGTTGATATATCACCAGTCACTTGTAGAATTAGAATGCAGTTGGCCTTTACAAGTGTGGACATTGGGATATCCAGCTACTATGACATAATGAGGAACACGATATGATTGTGTGAATTAATATTCCGAAGCTTGTCGTTTGCTAGTTTGAATATCTCTCACACACGCACACACATACATACATACGTATACATACATACATACATACATACATACATACATACATACATACATACATACATAGTTGTTTATGTATACATACTTGCATACATAATGTATCCTCAAAGGATTAAGCTGGTTTGCTTTGGCCCCAGGTTGTTGACATTGTACAGAATTCTAACATTAACATTATACATTCTTACTATGTGCCTCAGTCTCTACGTTTTTGAGCATTCACAGTGGTGGGTGAACACAAAATCTAAACTTGTGGATTTGTTCGGCTGTGGGAACTGTTGGAGACAGGGTTGGTTGCAGTTTATATGCGCTCACCTGGTCGGGACAAAACAGATATACAGCTGTGGGTGTTGCTAAACACTCATCCACTGACACAAAAGGATTATGTGCAAACACCAGTAAACTGCATCACTGGGTATAAGGAAGTCTTCCAGGACTGGGAATGTAGAAAGATCATACAATGGTAACGTATTGATGCAGGGATTGGTTACGTGCAGACTCGGAGAAGATTAGGAGTCTGCATTTGAAGTGGAATGTTGTGAATGAAGTGGAACCAGCTATACAGAGATCTGTGGAAACGGACCCTAATTTAACAAAATGGTGGTTTTCTCCTGATACTGCTTGCAAATATCTGTCTAGCATATGGTTGACTTCAATACTTCAAGCCGTCAAGCTTTTTCTTGTTGTCTTGTTGTCTACTGCTTTAATTGTTGCCTGAAAAACCTTCAACCAATATTTACATCAATGTAATTATTTCATTTAACAATCATGCGTGATGTTTTTTTTTATGAAATACAGCTGAATGATGCATTTTGCAGACCTAAGGATGAAGAAAGAAAACAATGGGTGAAAAACAAAATGAGCCCTAGCTTCGTCCCTTCAGGGCACCGGTTGATTGTGTTGAGCAGTCAATGAGGATGTTCGGTTGGTTGAGTGCTGTCCCACGTCAATTATATCAGGTCATGGTTGTTGTCAGCCAGCGGGGCTTAGAGTAAATACTTTTGGGGCAGGACAGGAGAGAGACGGTCAATGTACACACAGTGGTTTACAAATAGAGAAAGATGGAGGCAGAGATACCTCAATGTTTACAGAGCGAGAGATGGGGGCTATGGTTATATAATTACACAGCCAATGGCTCCTCTAGCATGTAACATGCTCAGTGACCCCTGAGAACATTGCATGCGCACCATAACGCCAGCCAAATTAGTAACATCAAACTGCTGGAAGGTGAGAAATTCAAACTATGAATATACGCTGAATATGCTACTTTTGTAAAGGTGATGCATTAAAAGGGATGTTTCTCTAATTAATTGAAACTGATTATAGGCCCAGGCCTGTGACATTGATCTATGAAGCATCAGAATATCTTTTTATTCCTGTATGCCTAACTGATGAACTGAAATTTCGACTTCTAATGTCATGTGTTTGGGTCAATATTTACTTGTTTCATTTACAAATTAGGCAAAGAATGTGTATGAAAGTTGATCATTAATCAGTGAGGGGACGGGGAGGGACGCAAAAAAGACTTTATTTAGTTGCATCTCCTTCAAATCAAATTATTTTACCACAGAACAAAGATTTGCTCAAGAAAACCTACTTGGTATATTTAGAATATTCATTATTATGTTACGGTAGAATAATTGTTCCGCAATGTTCTACAAAGCAAGGCCATGATGACACAATGGACATGCCCCTAGCATGACAATCATACATAGCATCAGGGTTCCTGTTCCTACGGCCTGGCTCTGTAAGGGCCAGGGCGTTTTAGTCAGTAGGTCAATGCTAAAGAACAAAACTATAATTATTATAAATAGACCTGAGGTGGGTGACTGTATTGACTTAATTTTCGACATATATCTTTTAACTAACTATCTGTCTCTTTGACACTAAAATCACCCATTGGTGATTTGACCCATTTCCTTGTATCTAAGTTTTAAAAGTGGTGTTCCCACCAATACACATTCACTCAGGCCAAGTTGAGCTCAATATTATTGTATTGTCCCGTTCGGGAGTCGCAACGGGGTGAATGCGACCACACAGTAACCCAACAGAAAAAAAACACTACAGTAGCGCTAGGCAGTGATCATTACATGCTTGGCACCAACTGACCTAGCCAAAGGCAGCTGATATTAATTCTATATATTTTTTTGTTAACCTAGAAAGCTTTTTTTATCAGACCTTATACCTCATGACATTTACGGTTTGAAGCCACACCTTATTGGCGTAAACGAGGCGTGTCCCTGTTGTGTCCTCAGGCGGTGAGTCGGCCTGCGTGCGGACTCCCTCCCTGACTCAGGTGTAAAGGACGAGCTGTGTGTTAGAAAGGCTCATGACGGATGAGTTCACTGCTGTTCTCTAGGGAAAACCGGGCGTCCTCTTCTGTTGATGACAGCTTTCTTGTTCTCCCGGTTTGGTTCGGGTGACGGATTGCACGAGTGTGTGCGTGTGCGTATGTGCATGCGCGTGTGTGTGTGATGTATAAATGGAGATGGATTTTTTTTTTTTCCTCTTTCGTCTCTTCATGGATGACTAAATAGCGACCATCTGCAGAGCCAGTATCTATACTTCTGGCTAACTGCTGTCTGATGGGGAGATGGGGGGCTTATTTACCTTTGAGCTTTGGCTTAGTGTTATTGAGAACCTGTCACAACCTGTATTGTTTAATGTTCGAGGTAGTGTAAGAAGAATGATTTGCTCTCTGGATACAAAATATATTGGGTTGTTTTGCAGCCAAGCTATTCCATGCAAAAACGTTTCATCTACCAGCAGCTTCACTCATTGGAAATGGCAAATCATTGTACGACAAGTTTTTTTTTACTCTTATATGTTTGGCCATTTAAAAATAAGCCAATATGATGGTCAAGAGATACGAAGGACAACACAAAGCCATGAATGAAATGTAGTGGCAAAGAAGGGAGACGGTAGGGGAAGGACTGGCTCAACTCTTAGGCCTTTTCGCTGTTGTTATTGCTGCTCTTAATGTGCAATGTATTGCTGTGCTCAAGCAGCGCCCTGGGCCCGCCATGTGGGGCTATTAACGCTCATTGACTTGAAGTGAATTGACACTGGGGCTGTGATGACGCTCGCACTAGATATGGATTTCTGCCTCTGGACAATGTCAGTTCACGTCACATTTCCACCGTGGCTTCAGACTCACCAGGCTCTGTTGCTGACTCACTCGTGTGTGGAACTCGATGGCTGTTATGTGAGCACGCCGGTTTGTTATCATGTCTTTACGACAAATTGTGTTGGCCTGTTTTTGGATGTGGGACTGTCCCTATTTAAGGGCTAGGTATATTTGCAATCAAAATTAATTGTCACATTATACCAAATACCAATAGATATAGAATAGAGTTTTGTTTGTTTGTTTGTTTGTCCCTCTCTGCTCCAAATGGCTTAATAAGACCATAAGACTGTGATGAAAACCGAACAACCAGGACATGCTTTGTTCAGCCATATAACACTAGAAGCACAGTTCAAAGGTTAGGAAGGAACTGAAAGGCCAGCAGCTGGATAGATGGATGGATATTAAAACAGGTAGAAATGTATCTGTGCTTGTTTATATTTATAGTGTGTGGGTGTGGGTGTGTTTGTGTGTGTGCGCAGTAATGTCTGATCCATAAGGATAACAAGGGCAGCTAGGTTTAGACTGCCTGGCCTTTCCATGGCCCTACACATATTTATCAACATCTCACAATTATTTTGGATGGTTACAGTGATGCATCAATCAGGTCCTTGATGGTGTCACATTCACAACAAGATGTCGGTGGGTCTTCTTATATATAGAATAGTTGATTTTACAAGGATAAAATCTATTGTCTGAACAGAAGCTGCTGGTGTTTCGTGTGTCATTTCACTGCCGGGGTGCTTTCCACAGTCGACCGTGACCCTTTGACCACGACTACACTGTGTAGGGTTTGCTGGCCTGCTAAGATCCCGTGTCAAACGATCGAAGAACGTGTGAAAATGAATGTCATGCGAGAACAAACTATGCTGGTTTCACGTCTTGTTCACTTCACAGTATCTCTTACAGAGGAAGTGGATTATCACGCGAATGGCTCAGACTCTGCTACCAGCATCCATGCAGATGTTTTCAGAGTGCTGTTCATTCAGTATTTATTCCAAAAGATCCGTTATTCGTGCCCGGTGATCTGCTGAAGTAAAAAAAAAAAAAGTCTGCTTAATGGCCATTGTCTCCAAGTTGTCTGCCTTATGACCATTCTAACAACTTCAGCCAGAAATATACCAAAAGTTTGGACGGAAATGCATGTAAAACGTCCCCTAAAAAGTGCATCAGCTGGAAAAATGATCCATTTAATTGTATTCCTCTGCTTACACTTCAAAAGAGACCGGGGAGCGCTAGCTCGTGTCTGTCTAGCCATTGCTCTCTAATGCAGCTCTGGGGCGGCCTGCCTCCACTGACATCAGCCTTCAGGTATGCAGCAGCACCCTCGCAGGCAATGGCTGCAGCAGCTGCTGCTTCCCACTCGGCCTCTCTTCCTGCTCCCCGGTGTCTGAGCTCATCTCTCCCTCCAGTCATGGATCATCAGATAAGGGAACCAAGTTTGTGAAGAACAAAAAGAGGATCCTTGAGTTAGGGCTGGGCGATATATCGATATTTAAAATATATCGATATTTTTTCAAACGCGATATGAAACGAGACCATATCGTCAATATCGATATATAATTTAATTTGCGTTGAAATTACAGTACATTTGTAAATAACACCAGTTTCGAACCGCGCCTGCTATTTCGTAACTCTGCTTATGTCTCTCCCGCTCTGCCTCCGGCTCACAAACACAGTCTCTGCCTGCCCCCACCCCCCCCCCCCCCCCCTCCACTGACTCAAGTCACTTTTTGAAATCGCGAAACATGAGCCGTGTTCGAAATCGTTCACTATTCATTGGGTATTCTAACCCTGCACTATATTGTGCATAAAATTAACTACTGAGAATTCGAACACCACTACAAAATGAGGAGCACCCTATATAGTGCACTAATATATCCGTGATAGGGAACGATTTCGAACACAGCTATGGAGTCCGCCTGCATCTAAGCATCTAAGCTCCTCCCCTTACTCTGCCTGGCCCGCCCAGAGACGTTGGCCCGCCAATGAGACTCGACCGTGCGAGCGCCACATGTGTGTGTGTGTGTTTGTGTGAATACACACACTGTAACGCAAGTGTTTCTTGTCCGTTCCTTGACGTGTCTTGTATTTCCACAACGAGACTGTAGCGGGGGTTATCTGAGCCATGGTTGAGAAGGAATTGGGGGAAAGGAACTTTGGCTTTGACTCGCTGAAGTACATGAACTGCGACATTCCTCCCGTGTGTTCTAGAATATTTGCAGAACACGGCTAAGCTATGTGCGCCTCGCCATTGCGATACATCCACTGTAAACAGAGCGCATGGTACCGTGGCTGCAAGCTGCTCAGGGCCACATCCCCACCCTCCTCCTTGACCCGACTCGCTCCTCCTCATTTGCATTATAGCTACAGACACCAAAACAGCGCATTTGGGGGAAGCTCAATGTGCGACTGGCTCGGAGTGGCTGTAACTCTGCACCACGGCTGAATTTCGGGAACGTCTTTGAATACTGTGTTAGTTGCCCACTAATACCTATATTAAAGAATACATAAAATAGCATGTCATGGGACATGACATGCAACGCCCCCCCACGCAGTCGTTACGGTTCGTAATATTTCGGAGGCGCACAGAGCTTTTGGCCATGATGTTATATATCATAATGTTCTCAAATACGAGGCGGAGGCAGTGTCTAGTCCACGGTTTATTCAACCATCAAACTGTATTAAATTCCGAACGGTAGAAATAGTAATATCAAATCTTTGACGGGGGTATGGAGATTTGACGGGGATATGGAGCGCGCAGGTCCATATCGCCCAGCCCTACCTTGAGTGTTTTATTGTTTTTTAAGAGCAGCTCAGTGTTTCAGGGTGGAATGTGGTTGGCTGATGTCTGATTTTTTTTTTTTGTTGGAAGTATGTATTTTGACAAAGTAGTCCATACTACATTTCCATTTTGTTTGTTAATATTTCTCTAAAGTTTGGTGAATCTGGGGAAAAGCCTTTGCTACATAGGCTTACATTTTGGGAAATGATATGTAATGATATTATATATATTATTTTAAAATATTTCCACGTTTCATTCTCTGAAGCAGCTCAATGTGGGGAACACCCCCGGCCACATTCCACTGGTGAAACAGGAAGAGACGTCGAGTCAAACTCGCACACGATCAGGTTAATTTGTTATGTTGAAGCATCACACTTGAAGCCAGCATAAACTCACTAAGACTATTTCGGAAACCTGTGAATACTCTGATGCATCAGAAGCACGCAGGGTTGGGCGGAGGTGTTCAACATGTGTGGGATATGTGTGAGTGCTTTGACGTGCGTTAGCGTTGGAATGTCAATGTTTGGGCCGCGATGCTCGTGGCTCCATCTCCCCCAGTCAGGCCCCCCAGCACCTCTAGCACCCAATCCAACAACAGGATGGGTGAAGGTTTGTTATGCCTCAACCTGATCTAACGGCTGTCCTCTGTCTGTCTTCTCCACCTAGAATGAGGAGAAGCGCAACCTCAACCTGGGGGGCCATGTTGGGTTCGACAGCCTGCCCGACCAGCTGGTCAGTAAATCGGTCACACAGGGTTTCTGCTTCAACATCCTGTGCGTAGGTAAGTGACCACGGTAAAACAAGGTGTCTGTAATAAGACTGATAAACCCAATAACGTGTGTGTGTGTGTGTGTGTGTGTGTGTGTGTGTGTGTGTGTGTGTGTGTGTGTGTGTGTGTGTGTGTGTGTGTGTGTGTGTGTGTGTGTGTGTGTGTGTGTGTGTGTGTGTGTGTGTGTGTGTGTGTGTGTGTGTGTGCGTGCAGGGCCGACGGACTGCGGGGACAAGGGGGACAGTTGTGGGGGGGCCCAAGGCAGAGGGGGGGGGGCCCATGAAAAAAAAAAAAATCTTCTATCGGCCACGTCCCCCCCCCCCCCCGTCAACAACTTAGCGCAGGGGGGTCCATCAGTACTTATAGTATAGGGGCCCAGGATTTGGTGCAACGGCCGTGTGTGTGTGTGTGTGTGTGTGTGTGTGTGTGTGTGTGTGTGTGTGTGTGTGTGTGTGTGTGTGTGTGTGTGTGTGTGTGTGTGTGTGTGTGTGTGTGTGTGTGTGTGTGTGTGTGTGTGTGTGTGTGTGTGTGTGTGTGTGTGTGTGTGTTTACCTCCCTGTTAAGAGATATCCTATACCCTTCAATGGATGCAAAATGTATTTTTGATTCAATGATGATCAGATTTGTATCATCTGTCAGTGATGGGGACACGCCCTGTATAATCTGAATAACACGGCCTGTACTGTGTACTGTGCTGTAGTGATTGCTCAAAAGGAATGTCACACTAAACATCAACAAAGGCTGGTCTGAACCTCATGACTATAAATACCTCCATGGCGCTTCTCCCTTCAAACCGTCATTAGTGAGCCCCCCCAGAACTGCAGCCTTGTTTTGTACGACGTCGACATGAAACAAACGTGTGCTGCAGGCCCTCCAGTGCTGTTGGAGCAATAAACACACTGTCTATAAATTGATGAATGACCCCCTTCCCGATCCAGTGACTAGCTCGCTCGCTTCCCCTCCTGACCATCATCCCTCATACTTCCTCATTCTATCTGTTTCGTATCCCTCTCTCATCTGTCTTGTTCTTTCATTTTTTATTTGTCTGTCTTTAAATTCAATGGGGTAGCTCTGGCACTTGCATAACAGACATAATTAAAATCCATAACCATGAGGGATCAATGATGCAGAACACTGTGTAGATCAATGAGCAGTGGCTCTGATAAACAAAGGTAGATAAAACCGCCTTGTTTTTATCCATTGTCATTTGGAATTTCAATTTCAAAGTGGAAAATGTTGGATTGAAATATAATAGGTTTTTAATCATCCTAACCGATTGCCGAAATCGCTGTATATTGACGGAGGTGAATCTCTAAGTAATTAAGATACTACAGGCCTTGACATTAAGCTTTTTAAGGCACTTGCCGAAAGGGCCTGCAAAGCTGTCAAACCAGCTAGCCCAGGAGAAGAAACTAGGGCCTCAAAATTAATTAATTAATATATTCATATAGGGCCTACTACAGCAATCAGAATGACATTTATTTTTATTGATTTTTGGTGTATGTTTCAAACTATTAATTGCATCCCGATTCGCTATAATACAAAATTATTAACAAATAATCACCTGCAGTAAGTAACAGCCCCCCATCGGCAACTACTACAGCAATCAGAATGACAAAATGTATTTTTATTGATTTGTGGTGATTTCTTTCCTGAAACAATTCCACGTGAAGTCTGTGGGCTGTAATTTCTAGACCCTAAAACGGATAGAAGCCGGAACCTGTGCTGTTCTCGCACAGATATCGATAGCAACATGTTGTTGTGATTTTTGTCGATACAGTGTCCTAAACTGTCCTCAACATACTACACCTGTAATGTAGTGAAATTGTATTGATGAATCCGTGCGGGGCAGCCAAAACCGCAATCGGTTAACTTTTACCCACTGTCAAGACGGACCCACGGAAACTTCCTTTATTTATTTATTTCCGTTACATTAACCTTGCACTTGGCCAGTTTTCGGATGCTGAAGGAATATAAAGAAAGTGACTTTTTCTTCTATTCCGTATGTGGCGGTTGGCTGTACGGAAGTGACTGAACCCAAATTATTGTTATGATTCTTATTCTCCTGTTTTACCGAAAGCTGATGCACAGCGCTGTAGGAAGTTCCGCTCCCGCGATGGAGGAGGATGTTTATTTCGTAGGCCTATTTAGTGTATTTTCTAAAAAAAACTACATGTCACATTTAAGCTGCCCGATCACAGAGTTCACCTGCCCCCGGGCAAGCGGGCAACCGTTAATGTCGAGGCCTGTACTTCATCAAAGTACACTTGTTGCATAAATAACCCCCTAATCCTGCGTCTCCCACTCTGGTACACAGGCGAGACGGGCATCGGCAAGTCCACGCTGATGAACACACTGTTCAACACCATGTTCGAGAACGAGGAGGCCAGCCACTACCAGAACAGCGTCTACCTCCGGCCGCGAACCTACGACCTGCAGGAGAGCAACGTGCACCTCAAGCTCACCATTGTAGACACGGTGGGCTTCGGTGACCAGATCAACAAAGAGGACAGGTGAGGACCCTGCCTTGAATACCATTATTATAATGGGTTATGATGATGCTGTTGACTGTTTCCAATCACTATTCTGCCATTAGGTTGATCGCTTTCCATCCAAAGCTCATTAGGTGGGCTGTGGACGACGGGGATCGAACCCCGTAACCCATTGCACTATCCTGCACTGAAGAGAAGCTGATTCAAAGTGCCTGGGAGCTTAGATCTGAGAGTTGTAGAGAGCGAGAGCAGGATTTTGAATCTTTTTCAATCATTTGAATCAACCAAAACATGTTCCCTCCTTCTTAACTCCGTCCCTCCCTACGTTTCCCGCCATTGAGAAGTGTAGCATTTCATGCATCTGTGATACAAATTAACTAATCAGGGAACTGAGGCCATTATTGGTCAGAAAGGAGCGGGGAGCGGCCAGAAAGACTGCAGGCGCAGTCAACCAGAGCAGATATTCTCACAGCTTATCTCGCATAGCTGTCGGATGGCTATGGGATTTCTTAGAAATTAGACTCAAATAGCATCTCTTAAATCTGACACACAGCACCTTTTTAATTGTATCGTCTTGTGAAAAGACCCGGCACCATTGTGGTAGTTCCCAATGCAATCGGGAATTGAAAGCCAAACATGGACTCCAGTGGTACGGCCGTGGGGAGGTGTGTCTTTCTTCATTCCTTCATTATTCTATCTCTCTAAATGGGTTGGATGAGGCGCTGTGGTGTCCCAGGCTCCGGGCTGGAATGCTTGGCCTGAGCTGAAGGCCTGGGACTGTCTCTGAATGTTCTCAGCTCTCTCGGGGCGACCCAGCTGGTCTCTCACGCCCTCTCGTCGCCCTGTGCCTCAGCCTCCAGCCTCCAGCGCAGACGCTCATAAGTCATTATGAGAAAAGGGGGACAAAATGGCTACCGGTTTGTAAAGTAATCCTGAACTTCCCCTCGAAAGGTTGGGCAAAAAAATGTGTTCCAATGCAAAGATTTGCACTTCAGTTTATAGTGAAAACTGTAATAGTTGGCCTAGAATGGTCTGAAAATACCAATATTCCCACATATATAACATTAATGGCTAGATGTTAAAGTTTATAAATGTTTTATAAACTGTTCATTTTGTTAATGAACAGCCACGAGTCCAAATAAAGTTTAGTTAGGTTATGAAATAGGAATTAAAACTTGGGCCTGTGGAATGTGTGCAGAGTCTCTGGGGGAGAGGAAGGATCAGGAAACGTCCCTCAACAAAAACAAACGGGCTGTGGTGCCTCTGCATCAACTCAAATACAACTCCCCTTTTAAAGCATCACTCTCCTCACTCATCATTTGTTGTCGTTTCTCTCGCGCTCCATTATGCGTTCATTCCTCCCAACCGCGTGTTCAACAACACTGAGGAAAGACCAGTCAAACGACATGGCTTTGCGGCCTATATGTGTTCCCCAGCGCCACATCCTCGCTCTCGGGCGGCACGTGGCTCAGGAGGTAGAGTAGGTTGGCTCGATACCCGCAAGGTTGCGAGAGTGTCGAGGTGTCCCTGAGCAAGACGCCTCACCCTGACTGCTCCGGATGAGCTGGCTGTCGCCCTGCATGGCTGACTGTGTGAATGAGTGCCAGAATGGGTGGGAAATATTGTCAAGTGCTTTGAGTGGCCACTGGTTAGGGAAGCGCTGTATAAATGCAGTCCATTTGTCTTTCACACTATGACCGACCGAGCGCCTGCTTCTCGCACACAGCTACAAGCCCATCGTGGACTACATCGACACCCAGTTCGAGAACTATCTGCAGGAGGAGCTGAAGATCAAGCGATCGCTCTTCAACTACCACGACACGCGCATCCACATCTGCCTCTACTTCATCGCCCCCACGGGCCACTCCCTCAAGTCCCTGGACCTGGTCACCATGAAGAAGCTGGACAGCAAGGTACACACACAGACACACAGACCCAGACACACGCAGTGTGTGTATGTGCGCTTTGAACTCCCGGCGTTTCCTCAGAGCAGCCGTGTGAAAACGTCCCATCGGGTTGAACTCTTGGTTATTGAAACTCTCACAGGTCCAATCTTGTGCCTTGTGTTTTCTTAGAAACAACCAAAGATGTCTATGGAAAATCCTGTATATTTTGGTAGCCTAGCAACCGAATGCGCTCTCCTTTGCTACTCGGGCTGTACGGTTTGATCTGTGTCCTGTACTGGGCGAGTACGCCTCCCGGGGTCCAGTCTGTGTGTCTTCTCACACATGCATACATACATTACATTACATTACATTACACACACGCACATGGATACATAACATTATACACACACATGCATTCATTACACACACGCACGCATGTACACACATTACACATGCATACACACATTACACACATAAACACATTACACACATAAACACATTACATTACATAAATATAAACACATTTCACCATATACATTACACAAATGTTTTTCCCATTGTCTGGGAAGGGCGGTTTTAACGTTGATGAAAGCTCCCTCCACTCTCTCACTGCAGACCGTGTGTGTTTCACTTGGAGCTGTGATGCGGGCTGATCTGTTTGCCAGGATGTGGATGGTGGTTAGTGTGTCCCCAAAGAATATATATGAAAAAAAATAAGATAAAGAAAAATAGATAAAGCGAGGCGGTCTGGAGAATGTAGGAATTCGTCAGGATCCCTTTGTTATGGGTTTCATGAAGGTTTAATAACACTTGTTTGCCAGGATTAACAACCGACTGGAATGTGTGTGTATGTATATATATATGTATATATATATATATATATATATATATATATATATATATATATATATATATATATATATATATATATATATATATATATATATATATATATATATATATAATATTATTTTTTGCTTGTTTTGGCTTTGTATTCATGGTCAAATGTAACAAATAACTTTTAACTATGCGTGAAGAGACTTTTGGATTCGGGTTTTAGAGTGTGGAGGGTTTTGAATAGCTCTTACCGGCCATGTGCTTGTGCATGTTTGGTTTTGTAGAAACGTATGGTACAATAATCCAGGAGCATTGTTTGCCGTCAGCTGTGTGGCTGGAGGGCGTCCTTATAGTATTTTTTCTTGATGGCAATAGTACTTGATTCAAATGTGGACTTTGTGCATTATCATCATTGATGATAATGCATGGATAGCATTGACAATACAGGGTACTACCCGCAGAGATGTGGCCCTCGAAAATGATAAGTTAAAGCCTTCAAAGGCATTAAAAAGTATTCTAAATGCATTTTATTTTCATTGGTCTTATATTTTTTAGGGCTTTGGTTTTTTGTTTTTCAGAGCTGTCGTGGGAGGAAAATAATAAACCTCAAAGCACAAAATGTCAAACTTTCTAAGTAGATGCTGCTGTGTTGACCACAGGCATAGCTTGGTACGCATGCTGGATACTTTAGTTGGCAGACAAGGAGCACTGCTGAGTTAAGGTTGAGAACTGTCGTTTACCGTTATGCCATTGGTCCGTGAAGTTGGTACTAGATGTTGTTTTAAGAGGTATTAACGCATCTTAAATTGAACTAGTTGAAACCTACAGATGCCCTGGCCTGTAGTAAAAATGATAAACGGTACTATTGACAAATGTATAATAGTACATTTCCCCTGGCGTTGATGTATGGAACTGATGGAGAGAGAGAGAGAGAGAGAGAGAGAAGGTCATCGTTTGGCTGTTTGTTGCCTCTCCTACGTCCTGCTGCACAGTGGGCTACAATGGTGCACAGACGCTGTTTGTTGCTCAGCATTCTTGTGTGGTGGCACATTTGTTTTTGCTCAACATGGCCAATAATCAGCACAAGGTCCACAGTTTTAGAGTTACATTTATTTTACATTAAGTTGCTTCAGGTGTTAATAATTTAATTGGTTAGAAATGCCATAACCCTCCGTCAGCTTTTAGTGAATGGAATGCTCTTTGAACATACCTGTTCTGGTTGGCTGAGCCTACGCCGTGACAACCAGACCTTTGGACCATTTCTGACCAATCAGGGTATCTCAACCCTGAGTGATTTATGGGAATTCAATTCTCTTTACAACTTTCAAATCGCGCCTTTAGTGACTAGCCAGCCAACAGTTCAGCTTGTGACTTCTGATGCAGTGAGTGATGTCAAAGAGACCGCAGCAGATGGCCAGGTCACCAGCCAAGTTTCAGAACCACGGGCGGCCCGCTGTCCCTGAATGTCTCAGGGACCCGGCCAACAAAAATAACTAAACCTCAGTAACTGGGCTGTCGGCTAATAACTGCACTACTCTTCCGCTTCCGATTTCAAAGTTTCCTCCACTAAATCGTATGTTTGAAATGGCATGCAGCGTATCCTGAGGCTTTTTAATCTGCCATTTATTTTCATTACTTAAGCCAGCCTTGTTCAGCAACCTTAGACTCACTAGGGCAGATCTCTTTAAACCTATACGTTAAGGAGTGTTTACTCCAGCTAAGGACGTTTCATTTGTGCAAAGCTGTTGCCTCAGCAAATTCCTTCTAGCCTGGCTCCGCACGCCTAAGTACTTCCGCTCAATTTAGATTTCCCTTCAGTACTTGGTTTTCTCCTTCCAAATTTTTTGGATCCAATCAGTGTACAGAGGGAGTGGCTGAGAACAATGATGTAAAAGTCAGCTCTCGTTGACGGACCTCTTCACGCACGGTGTTTCGTTTGTTTACAGCCTGCGTCCAACGTGATTCCCGGCCAAACGTTAGCGATTGGTTATGGCAGATCCAGAGTGGCACTTGGCAGATCCAATAGTTTTAAACTTCAACAGACACCCGCCTTCAAGTGAGTTAACGTTTGTCAATTGAGAAGGTCCAGACTCTCTGTGCAAATGAAATGAAGTACGAGAGTCTGGTTAGGACCAGGCTAAATTCCTTCATCTCCCAACAAGAAATTTTTCCTTCGCTTTGTCTCTGTCTCTCTTTCCCTGTGTATCTCACTCTCTCCGTCTCGGTGACTCTCTCTCATTTACCGGCGAGGGTTTGTGTTAGCGACCCTCATAGGTCTCATTTAGCTGTCAGCTGTGGCAGATAGCACAATCAGGGCTGTAAGTGATGTCAGCCTCTTCCTCTGCAGGCTTCCACGCTGAAAAAACAGCGATACGGCGGGGTTCACCTCGGCTGCATTGTGGAGGCCATTTGTTTAGGCCGAGCAGCAAGGCACAGGGACAGTAATATAATCTACCATTAACTTTACTTTTGGGCACAATCTGGGAAAAACAGCCGTCTGTTGTGTCTCCAGCTAAACCTGTGCTGATCGCAAACTGAAACTTCACATGATCTTGAATGTGAAGGTGTTTTGTTTCCATTGTTTTTTATTTGATTTGGCTTGCAGACACACTTAAATGGAGAACCACTAACTTGAATAGCTTCATTACAAGATGCCACAGAAGTAAACATTAGAACCGTTTTTAAATATGTGAGGAGTCAGAGAAAAAGAGGCATGCTTTTAAAATATTATAAAAGTCACAGGCAGGTGCTGCAACGAATGGAAAGTTTTGAGCCAATGCACCGGCCAAATAGTTTTTTATTTCAAGCTACCATCTGTCTAAACAATTGATGAAAACCAATCCGTCAGTTCTCTAGCTTTTATCCACGCTAAATACAAATGTTTCACACTGGAATTAACCTTCTTTATCGAGGGGTGTAACAGAGGGTGGGTCAACATTTAGAATTATTTATGTATTTCGATTTTGTTTTTCATACATCAACAAGAATTCTCCAATCTCCTCTTGGCACAGGAACCACATTCAGCGGTAGACCAAAAACACTTGGGCTCTATGTGTCAAGACTAAACAATGTTGTGTCTAATCTTCTTCATGGGCCTCAGCAACTAGAACATTTCTTTTGAGCTAAAGTCAAAGGCCACATGGGAAAGTGAAGTACAATTATGTCGCATGTTAGTGTGACTGGTAGCTAGCTAGGGGGTTGAGCCTGGGAGGCAGCTAGGAGGCCAAGCAGAAGGTGCTTTTTTAAAAGTAATAAAAATGTCTCTACAAATTATCTCTCAGGTCTTGACTGATGCGGAATGTGGAACATTTAAAGGGCTCCTGTTTTACCATCAGGTGTCATGTTGCTCAGCCCTTATAAGCCATTTCTAAATATATTATCTTGTACCCCAATGTGAAGTGTTCAAGTCTACTGGCTTGAAGCAGTTGATTTGTCCATGATTTGATGTCTTAAAGACCTTTTAAATCTGTAGTGTGTTGAAGTGAGTAACGTTTAGCAGAACAGACTTGGCAGGAATGGAATATAATATTGTTTTAGTTGGTGTGTGATCCCATGAAAATAAGAATCATTGTATTTTCGTAACTGTAGAGAGAGCCCTATATCTATTACCTACACAGGGAGGGGATCCTCTTTCACAGAGCCCGCCATGGTGCATGTTTCTACACTAAGCCAGAATGGACAAACAGATCTAGAGAGTCTAAAATGCTACCACAATGCGTATCTAATTAACAATGATAATCGCTTATCCCTGATAACCTTACTTGTTAGTTTTGATCTATAGTTCAACAGAGTTAATAACCTAATACAGTTCAATAGCCTTCAAGAAACCTCATTGAGTTGGCTACTTAATCATTAGGTGATTAAGTAGTTGGCTACTTAATGCTGTTGTAGACTAATATATATATGTTTTACATATTTTTGGAAGCACACAAACTTACCGAGTGCAGGCCACTGAAGCCTCTCCGATCGTCGTAGGAACGGACCAAGGGAGGACGGGGGTGGGGGGAATGGTCAGTTGGTAAAATGGCGACCTCTCACTTCACCGCTCGATGACTTTGTTGGTTTTCTGGCCCAATATTCTAACATTTAGACATATTAAATAATACAACGGTTTGTTGGAGCTCATTTGATTGGGCATTGCAATGATCCGAATTCCAAATCGATAATTTCTTAGAAAACAATGACACCTCATGCATACGTGGATACGAGGACAGTTTTAACTTGTGGAATAGTTACTAGAAGTAGTAGAAACACAAATATGGGACTGATTTCCTACATGCTAAATCACAAAATATATTTACCATATTGTGTCCCTCTCCGTTTCGTAACGACGCACTATTTACCGCTGCGTTATAGCCGCTTGACACCGGCTGGGAACCCCGTCGCAGCGAGAGATAAAGGATCCGGTGGGCTGCGATGAGGCTGTAATTGCCCCCCCCCCCCCCCGTCACACTCATTACTCTCCCAGTGCCCAGGGATGGGATTAATGGGGCAAAGCTACCCCCGAATAAAGCCCTGGCTCAGTCCCTCAGCTCGCTGTCGCTGCGTCCAGTGTTCAACCTCATTCGTAGTCGCCATGCATCCAATGGTGTCATCGCCCTTGCACGCGGCCCCGCGTGAACCCTTGCGGTGACATCAGTGTTTCTGGTTCACGCCGGTTTGCCCATGTTGCTCACAGCGACTCTAAATGAGTTCTTCGTCATCCTCCGCCCGTAGGTAGAGCTTGTGAACTCTCCATCTGCTCTTGAGTGGATGCTCTTCTCCCCCTCCATACCACCCTCCCACCCCTCCTACTCACTTATTGTATGTTGTACGTCCTGGCACTTGATGTATGCACTTATTATGTGTCTCACTTAATTATAGTACTTAGATGTGTAGCATCTTAGCCTAGCTATCATCGTTTGTATGGGGACTGGGTTAACCGAGCGATTGTAAGGGCTGCTATCGATATATTGTTACACCTTCTCATGACAAATTGCTTTGGCTAAAAGCGTCTTGGGACCCGTTATGAGCATTATGGGACCCGTTGTACTCCTAACCTTCCCTGGGAGTGGTTGTCCCTATCCTGCGTTCTGTTCTGTCTCATGTTTCTTCCTTGATAATTAGGGGAGGTTTTCCCTGCTCTTTGGGGGTCTCAGGTCAGTGGATGTGGCCTTAGAAGACCCTTATCGACTCTAACTTTGATCGAGGGCTGAACAAATGGAGTGGACATGAGTTGAAAGTCGGTATACTTAATCGTGAAATAGCCACGAGAGGTCTTCACGCGTACGTCTCAACACCAGCGCTTACATTTATGGCTCGCTATTGAATATTCTGAGCATAGTCCGTCTTTTATAGTAAAGAGGAACAAATGTACAAAGGAACAGCTATGCAAACTAGTCTTATCGCAAACTAGTCTTATTTTACCAGAAGAAACTAGGGAGAAGGAGGAAGAAGGGCAGTCTGTTGCCACCCACGTTGTTACACTTGTGGAGTGGTGCGTGTAATCTATCATCCCTCCTGTACCCCCCCCCCCCCCCCCCCTCCAGGTCAACATCATCCCCATCATCGCCAAGGCGGACACCATCTCCAAAAGCGAGCTCCACAAGTTCAAGATCAAGATCATGAGCGAGCTGGTGAGCAACGGGGTGCAGATCTACCAGTTCCCCACGGACGACGAGGCCGTCACCGAGATCAACGCCTCCATGAACGTGAGTGAGCACCGACACTTCGAGGTGCGTGCGCGTGCGTGCGTGTGTGTGTGTGTGTGTGTGTGTGTGTGTGTGTGTGTGTGTGTGTGTGTGTGTGTGTGTGTGTGTGTGTGTGTGTGTGTGTGTGTGTGTGTGTGTGTGTGTGTGTGTGTGTGTGTGTGTGTGTGTGTGTGTGTCAACAGAATGTGCTTAAGGAGTGGATTAAGGTAGGCGGGAGACAACGAGGGTGCTTCGTTGTTGTTGTTGTTGTTGTTGTTGTTTGAGAAGTCGGGCATGGTAAAAGCGTCATTGGGGGCCTTCCGTGAGAGTTACGCCACGGCACGAGTGCGATGTCCGAGCCCGACACCCGACACCAGGAATTGTGCCGGAATGGAATCCCCGTCTGAAATCGCAGCCCCTCTCCACGTTATAGCAGGGTTTATATCATATAGTCGCATGATGAGCAACTTATCATAGAAAGCGATATGTAAGATGTCCTCTTCTGACGAAAAGAAGGTTTATAGTTTATAGCAGTGTTTATATCATATCATCACAAGATGAGCATCTTGTCAAAGAAGGGATGGACATTATATAGGCGACACACAACGTAAGATAATTAACTACGAGGGCACTAAAATAAAAATACATAATAGTTTACATGTCATACATGTATGCATGATGTGACCCTAGAAAGCACAGACGAAAGTGAAGTAAGTTCACTCAGAGAGGGGGTGTGACTTCAGACGGGGATTCCATTTTTGGCACGACGCCGGCCTCTTCAAAGACTAGCATCAGCTCTCAGTCAACAATAGCTATCCATTATTGAACACCGCAGGAACAGCTCGCAAGAACACGCCGTGGGCCGTGATAGAGGTGGAGGCGCTCCTGTGTGTAGCCCTGTCTGTTTGCGTCGCGTGGATAAGCATGCGCACGCGTGCTATGCGACCCGCCCACGTTGAAGAGGTACTATTCTAGATGGAAACACGACGTGCGGCCGGAGCCAAACTAAGTCGTGCCGCGCCAAGTCGTGGCGAGTTGAGCTGGTACTGTCGGTGAAAAAGAGGCATAAGAACTCTTGAGTTGAGGCAGCATCTTATTTTTCCTTTCCCTACTTCTATCCCCAGTTCTGACGTGTAATCAAACACAGGATATACTACTGCTCATTTTGGATGGAGCTGAACACCCCGACACAAACGCACAACGCTGGAATCCTTCACGACCAAGTCAGCACCTATAAGGGGTGCCCTCACAAGTGTAGCTTACTTTGGAGTGGGTGGTGTGAAGAGAAATGCTCCCTTTTTCTTTTAATAGAGCTGAATTGCGTCGTGACTCTCGCTGTATAACATTTACCCATATGTATTTCTGAAGTGCAGTGATGTATTATGAGAGAATCTGTTGTGTGTGTTGATTTTGTGTAGGGCCTTCTTTAAAGTTCAGAGGCCCCGGGGCCTTCAGTAGAAGGCTGTGGTTAGCGTGTCAACAGACCTTAATGTGTGGGATAGTTTTAACCCCCCAACCCCACTTCTCCAAAGATTCCAGAGGGATTTATAGCTGGGGTCAGTGGTCATCTTAAATGGGTGCACTCGATGGGGTCTAGCAAGCCTCCATTATCTATGACGGAAGCACGGTTGAAACGCTGTCATGAAGCCATAACTCTACTAACTCTACTCTACTTAAATAACAATGCACAGAGATGAGGCCGGCTGCACTTTGCAGGACGTGCCCCCCCTCCCCTGTTTGTTTGGTTGTTCTTTGGGGTTTGGCGACACTCTCCTCTGTGGCTTTGCTAGGCGTAGAAGTGATTCCCCCAGCAATAAGGAACCATTTATGTTTTAATTGCGGAAACAACAGAATTCCCCCCTCCCCCTCGTGGCCTGGGTCGTTCAGTTTTCATTCTACGGTGGTCTGGTCGCAGGGGCAGAAATAAATATGAAAGTGTTGCATCCATCCTCCTACCAAACCAACCGAATCAGCCAAACCAGTTGGTTTTGCGACCCAATGTAAGACGACGTGTGGGCTATTGTGTGTGTGTGTGTGTGTGTGTGCAGGGTTAGGCTACTACACCGTCAATAGTGCCTCGTTTCCACAGAGCTGTGCGGTTCGGTGCGGAACGGTTCGCTTATATTGGCTTTTCCATAGCCAAAAGCTGGCCAGGGTCCCAAAATAAGCGCACTGAGCCGTGCCTATTTTTTGGGTAATCTTCCGTTGGGGTACCAACCAAAAAGGTGGAGCTACACAAGCCGCCCATCCGTGCGACAGGGGGATCAAAACCAACAAACGCAGTACCTGCGAGGTATTTCTGGCGAAAGCCTCGTTTATTGAAGAAAATGTTGCGCAAAAGTTTGACATCCTTCTTGGACGTCCTACATTGTTCATCTTTTATTGTGTCATGTTCTTCTTTTTCAATGTATTTATTGGCAGGCCACACTGTGTCGGGGCTGCTATGAGGTCACGATGCTTACTTAGCTGCCGCGGCTATCGCCCTCCGGCTTAAACCCCGCCCCACCATAAGGGTACTGTCTGTGGTGGAAACGCGAGCCTGGTTTAGCGTAACCGAGCTGCACCGTACGGCACCGCTTGGTGGAAACGAGGCATAAACGTACCGTGAGGAACTCACCGTGTCTTTGGTTATCGGGGAAGATGGAGAACCAGGAAGTAACCATGGTGGAAAAGGGTTTTGACCTTTGACCCTTTGACACAGGCCCATCTGCCCTTCGCCGTGGTGGGCAGCGTGGACGAGGTGAAGGTGGGGAACAAGACGGTGCGGGCCAGACAGTACCCCTGGGGCGTGGTGCAAGGTGAGTGACGCGTGTGTGTGTGTGTGCGTGCTGTTTACACAGAGGCATTGTTTATGACATGGTGTGTGTGTGTTCTCCATAACACAACTGTGTGTGTGTGTGTGTGTGTGTGTGTGTGTGTGTGTGTGTGTGTGTGTGTGTGTGTGTGTGTGTGTGTGTGTGTGTGTGTGTGTGTGTGTGTGTGTGTGTGTGTGTGTGTGTGTGTGTGTGTGTGTTGTTTACACAGAGGCATTGTTTATGACATGGTGTGTGTGTGTTCTCCATAACACAACCGTGTGTGTGTGTGTGAGAGAAACAGAGTAGAAAGTGATGTAACATGTAGAGTTGAACTGTGGGAACATCACAGCTCAGGAGGGAGTCACCCTCGCTCTATCTCTCGCTTGCTCTCTTTCTCGCTCGCTCTCGTTCTCTCTCTCGCACGCTCTCATTCTCGCTTGCTCTCGGTCTCGCTTGTTCTCTCTCTCGCTTGCTCTCGCTCTCGCCCTTGCTGTCGCTCGCTCTATCTCTCGCTTGCTCTCTTTCTCGCTCGCTCTCGTTCTCTCTCTCGCACGCTCTCATTCTCGCTTGCTCTCGGTCTCGCTTGTTCTCTCTCTCGCTTGCTCTCGCTCTCGCCCTTGCTGTCGCTTGCTCTCTCTCTCGCTTGCTCTCGCTCTAGCCCTTGCTGTCGCTTGCTCTCTCACTCTCACTCGTGCGCGCTTGCTCTCTCTCGCTTGCTCTAGCCATCTCTCTCTTGTCTCTCTCTCTCTCTCTGACTATCCTCCATTCGGCCTATCCCACTCTATGTCCATCTTGGTTTCTCTCTCATATTGACATCCTAAGCCCCAGTGGACACTGCCTGGTTATTTATAAAAGCCCACTGTATCTCCTTGGGGGTGAAATCTACTGGACCCCAGCAGGGCAAGCACACGCGCACGCGCACGTAGCCCATGGATTGCGATAAAAAAATTAAATTGCTATCTAGTTTCAGTGTCCCTTCACTTGTGGATGCGTAGCACAGTGAATTTTTTTGTTGCTCTTCATTCTGGGACGGGAGGAGGACAATACAATTGCAAGTCATATTACCCACTGCGTCCTCCGTGGGATCCCTTGGATCCAGCATAGCGGAGGCTTTGTCTCGGCGGCCGGCGGAGGAGAGCCGGGAGGATAATGCGGCCTATTGACCGCTCTCTGGCCGCTCATGAAAGCACTCTGGAGATGTGAGACGGCGACGTTATGGTCACCAGCCTGGGAAACTCGAACATGCACACACGCACGCGCAGGCGCTTTTCTGTCTCCCAAAATGTCAGCGTGTGCGTGCACGCGCGTGCTTGGTAATCTTGTCTCTTAAATGTGTGTAGATGTCATCTACACACATTTAGTTGATGGTATTATTCTACTAGAACACGACTAATAGAATAACGCAATCCACAATAAGAAACCAGGAATAAGGCTTGGACCCCGCCACATGGGTTGACATTTACGTTGAACTTATAATGAAGGCACTAAACGCTATGATATAAAGTATCAAATTTCTACATGCAAAATTGTCCCTTCACAATGTTACTGAATACGACACAGACAACTTCCACATCTAAAAAGGGACAAAAACACAGTCCACTAGTGTTTGTGGATGCTATGTCATCCGTCTCGGAGAGCATGACGGTGCTGTCTTTACACAATGATGACTTCTGCCCTGTGTTTTGACCGGGCCCTGGATCAACGTCCCCATGGACGAGCAACGTTCTCTTCAAACCCTCCCAGCTCTCAGCTGGCACTGGGCCAGAGCTCCCAGCATATCACGTGGTTCACTAGGGTCAGAGGGCTGGCTATAAGTAGGCTTGCTAACCTCCAGCTACACGCCAAGTGGCTCTGAGCAGTGGATGTGTCTTCAGCCTCGAACTCCCGGATAATACGGACGTGGGAAAGTGTGTCACGAATCCTCTTCAGAATTATTATTATTTTTAAAGAAAAAGATAATGATATTATAGGATTTAATTTGGACGCAGAATCGGAAGAAAACGTTTATTTACCATTTGCCTCACACGTGTGCTTTGGGCTTAATGTGCCATGAAGCTATATACAAATATGTATCAACCAGTGGAGGCTTCTCCAGTGAGGAGAGGGAGGAAGATCCTCCTTAACATTTTTGAGAATAAAAAATGTAGATTGCCCTACTGACGACTGTAATGAATTAATGCCCTTAAATATGAATTTTTAATGCATTTGTATATGTCATTTTTGTTTCCCTGGGTAAAGGGACAATAGCACCCCCTATCGCCTATTGAAAATAACTGCTTTGGGACGTTCCTCCCTCAGCCTCCTACTGACTCCCATTCATTTCCCCGGCAGTGTTGGCGGCCGGTGAATAACATGGGGTTCAATAAAAGAGAGGAGGAAATTCCTTCTCTGAGTAGGAGTGACTGGCTAAGGGGTCTGAATCTCGCCAAAATCGATTCACGAATAGGCTGGAGCCCGGGCTACGCTATGAACCAATAAGCAGGAGCCCTTGCTGCGCTATGAACCAATAAGCTCAGTCGTGTTTCTACAGAGATACATTTTATTCACTTGATTATCCCCCTGCTATTTTGTATTTCACCAAAACACCCTGAAATGACTTGAGTCTAACAATCTTATGCCACCATACACCACTGACAGTGCAAGCAGGCCATTGGCAACCAAGCGCACAGTCCTTCCTCCCTCACTTTAAAAACCACAAGCCGCCACTGGTATCAACTCTCCCACACACACTCCCATCGGCTGAGGAGAGGAACAATGGTGGAGCACTATTTAGTTTGCAGTGGTCTGTAATAAGTATGCTACAATACCTGTAGTGGATGAGTCATAAACGGACAATGGGGCTTGAGTAGACTGTGAGTGCCATAAAGATAAACAATTCAAATACATTTTACGATTTACTGTTTCGTCCCATTTCAGAACATTGTATCCTAAGAATAAACGTCAAACTATTATATTTGGAGTCCCTGCATGTACATGTGTATGCATGTACGTTTCTTCTTTTGATTTCCTCGACAACCTCCTCTGAACCCGACTCCACTGTCGGTGGGGGTCGCTCGGGACTAAAGGAAGTCTAGCGTCGTGTGTGAGCTGGTTTCCGATGAGTGGTGTCACTCTCACAGTGTCGGCTGTGGGCAGAGGGGGAATCGCACCCACCACATGGTTTCCTGCCAGTAAAACACAGATCGGCCACTCTGAACCGTCGGGGTGGAGCAACAAATGGTTCAACGAGATACAGATCATTTTGCTTCCACAATACTTACCAGAGAAACCAATGTCTTATTGGAAGCAAATGAATGATGCCGTCCTACAGAATGTGCTTTGGTGTATTTGCCAGGGGGCAGTAGCTCGGGAGATGCATTCGGTTGACTCGTGACCGGAAGGTTGCTAGTTCGCATCCCGGCTCCTCCTAGACACCCAAGTGTCGAGGTGTTCCTGAGCAAGACGCCTCACCCTGACTGCTCCCGACGAGCTGGCTGTGCCCCTGTGTAATTGACTCCGCCGTCGGGAGGTGAATGGTTCTAAGTCGCTTCGGATAAAAGCATCAGCAAAACCCCAAAAGGACATCACTCCCTCTGCTTACACCTTAAACCACAGAGCAATGAAATTGCAGAAGCACCACAATACTGTATGGCAGAGGTTAAAAACGAACGGTTCATATTTTATCGGAACTCAAATCGGTGCAACGTCGTATCGTGAGTTTGCCGTGCCGATTCCTGTCTGAATGAACACACACCATATGTTCCCCCTCTCACACATGCTGATGGACGGGACCCTGTTCACACGGCAGGAAATGGTTCCTGCACTCTCTTCCCATGATGCACCAGGTCAACTGGGAAAATTCCTTAAAATAGCCCATTTTAATCAACTCTCTTTATCTGTTGCCAACACATCATCATGACAAATGTGGTCCTAAATAGGGGGATAATTGCAGCCATATGGGATTTATCATGATTTTAGACATATTTTGTGTCGAGAAATACACACACACACACACACACACACACACACACACACACACACACACACACACACACACACACACACACAGCTGTGTGGGAGGGGTAGACGGACATGTCAGAGGGTGAAACGGGTTATCAGTGGGGAGTGTGTTGGCAGCTAGCCAGAGGGAATGTTGGTGAACAAAGCGAGGAAGTCTCTGGATGTAGGACTGAAATCAGGGCTCTGACAGGGCCGCTCTGTTCGACTCAGACGTGCGACGAGGTAATGAGTGTGTTTATCACCTCCCCAAAAAGCATGTGCCTTAGCAACGAGCATTTTTACCCTCAATGCATTTCAAAATACTTACTATTACTTAAGAATATTTAAGAATTGTTATTACAATGGATATGAGACCAAAAATGTAAAATTAAGACGCATAATGTCGAAGACTTTTTATCTTTTTTTTATTTAAATGTTCTCTCTTTTATGCTAATATCAATGAGCACTGTATTGGTTGATAGCAAATGGTTAGTGTTTACAAAACAAAGTGCTTACAGTGACAGGCACTTACTACAGCTACAGCCACTCTAGTTGTTGCTTGTGGGAGGTGAACCACTTGGTCAACGGTTTCAACCAGAACATTTAATTCAGCGTCCGTCTGGTCCGCAAGCACTCACTGAAACAGCACTCGGCACTCAGCGCCATTGTCCAATCACACAGCCCAACGAGCACTGCACTACGCTCTCAACTGCAGAAAGTTAGTTGAAGTCCAGTTTAGCATGGGGGTGGGGGTAACATGGTCTCCGGTCTAGCGGGGGGGTAACATGGTGTCCGGTCTAGCATGGGGGTAACGGGGTGCTCACGGTTGCTGTTGTCTGTGTGTCTGCAGTGGAGAACGAGAGCCACTGTGACTTTGTGAAGCTGCGGGAGATGCTGATCCGGGTGAACATGGAGGACCTGCGGGAGCAGACGCACGCCCGCCACTACGAGCTGTACCGCCGCTGCAAGCTGGAGGAGATGGGCTTCAAGGACACGGACCCCGACTGCCAGCCCTTCAGGTGGGCACTGAGGATGGAGGGGGGTGGGGGGCCCCACCCAGTGGCAGCCATGACGTCTGTGAGGCTCGGGCAGAAGAGACTCTGACGGCCTTTAGGTGGAGGTAGAATGACCTGCCCCAATTCTAAGTTAGCGGGAAGAAATAGGGATTGAATTCTCGTTCTACAAAGCAAATCTATTTGGCCTTAGTTCAGATCCCAATGGCTAGTTTATCTCTGTATAGAGATAAGCTTAGGCAGAGCCAAGAGAAGACGCTCAACTAATTTACCCGCTCATTGATGGGTTTATCTGAATTCACTATTACCCTCTTCTGGATTAAAGCACCTCCTTAATGAGATGGTAAAAAAATTGACCTAAGCCAGGGGTCACCAACCTTTTTGTACCTGAGCTACTTCATGGGTGCTGAGTCATACGAGGGCGCCCAGTTTGATACACTCTTCTGAAATAACAAATTCGCTTAGTTTGCCTTTAGTTATGTATTATTATTAATGATATTCATCATGTGAAGTCACTGATCATGTTAATGATTTCTCACAATAATTATCAACAATTACCTAAGAAAGATGGGAAAGAGTTGTTCAAGAATGAGCAGTGCTATTTTTAGAACCGGCCTGCGGGCGCCTCATATGGTCCTTGCGGGTGCCCTGGTGCCCGCGGGCACTGTGTTGGTGACCCCTGACCTAAAGCTAACCCAATTGATGGATGTGGTCAAAGTCTCGAAACGCATGCAGAAATATAAGGATAGATGCATGAATGCATGCAGACACAAAGGTGGACCTTTGAGTTATAAAGCCCATGTCCTCTCAGAATAACAAGCCCAGAAGAGGTCATAAATGGTAAGCTAGCAGCCTTCTGGTTACCAGCAAACCCCCTACCCCCCTACTTCCTGAGCCACATGCCGCCGTAGAGTTTGATACACGTGAACGTGTTTGCGGCCCAAGAGTGTTCTGTCTATCAGCTAACGGCCAAACCAAAATCGATTGACTAAACCTCTAACCTAGTGCTTGTTGATACGGTGCCTCCTGCAGCCTCCAGGAGACGTACGAGGCCAAGAGAAAGGAGTTCCTGGGTGACCTGCAGCACAAGGAGGAGGGCATGAGGCAGATGTTCGTCAGCAAGGTCAAGGAGACAGAGGCGGAGCTGAAGGAGAAGGAGCGCGAGGTGGGTCTCATTTACATTCAGGGCATTTAGCAGACGCTTTTATCTGAAGCGACTTACAATAAGTACATTTGTCAGAAGTAAGGGAAAACAAAAGATCGCTGTCGGTACAGTAAGTGCCAAGCACTAGCAACCACTAGGTTGATCCATTCCCTGTATACAACAAAGATAGCTAAGATAAGCTACACAGCTAAATACTATTTTTGAGTGCCAGGACGTACAACATGCAATAAGCGCATACATTATGTGCCAGGACATACGACACATTATTATTACTATTGTATCCTTTATTCAACCAGGCTTGAGATTAAAATCTATTTTACAAGAGAGGCATGGCCAAGACGGACAGCATTACACAGCGACAACATAAAACACAAGGCAAACTACAAGTTCAATACTAAGTGCAATTGTGAAAATACGTTAGGATTATTTACTAAAACATTTCCAATTTCCAATGGAGTCCGACGTCAAACACTTGACAGCTTTAAATTCATTGATAGTCACTAGGTCCTGGAGCTTGAGCTGCTTCTGCAGGTTATTCCAGGAAGACGGCCTTTTTACCAAGTTCTGTCCAAGCTTAGCAACAGTCATAAGCACCATGTCCTGAGACCGTAACCAATGGGAGACACATTTCCGGAACATACGCAATAACAAATAAAAGTGAAGTTTACCTAAAATCACCTTGTAGATAAAAACATACCAGTGACTAAGTCGTCGTATAAAAAAAAAAGACGGCCAGTTAAGTACAATGTACATAGCACGTACATAAGTGCGTTTAACAACATACAATCTCCATTCTGTCTCCAATCAAGCCTCTTGTCAGTTTGTTTGTTTTGTTATCCCTCATTGATTCTGTTGCAACGATCATGGCACAGCTAAAGGCCGAACTGGGGAAGTTTGCCTCTCTGCCTCAGAGAGGAAAGCCAAGGACGATGTAGCCCAGCGAACAAGCTGGATATAAAAATATCTGTTACAGCAGTCAACCCCTGTCTGTCTGCCTGTCTGTCCCCCCCCCCCCCCCTTCAGCTACACGACAAGTTTGAGCAGCTGAAGCGGCTGCATCAGGAGGAGAAGAGGAAGGTGGAGGAGAAGAGGAGAGACCTGGAGGAGGAGATGAACGCCCACAACAGGAAGAAGGTGGCGGCGGAGACGCTGGCCCTCGCCCAGCCGCTGAAGAAAGACAAGGACCGGAGGAAGTGAGTTCTCTCTCTCTCTCCTGCTCACTCTCTGTGTTTGGCTCTTCTTTCTTTGACTCTTAGTGGTCGTCTTCTATTTCTTTATTTCCTTTCCGAAAGCTTTCCTAGATACCCCAACGTTGCTATTGGGCATCTCATTATTTCTTGTGCGCGCGTGCGTGCGTGCGCTCTGAGTTGGCTTTTCTCTTTAAACTGTATATGTTATAATTGAGGTGAGGAAAGAAAGCAGCCTCCATTTAAGATAATAATGAGGGGTTGATGGTGGTGACGGCTGAGCCCACGCTGGGTTTATCTCTTAGCTCACGCTACGGTGCTGCTGCTCATTCCTGGCCTCCGTTTCTCTGCTGTATTAGTCAGAGAGTGAAATACCACTTCTAAAGTCGGATGATTAGGGCTAGGTGTGTTTTGTAAATTGGTCTTTAAAGTGCCCTGTTAGTTTTTTGATGGCTAACTAGCATCACCGTGTGGATGCTATGTGTATTGCCAGAGCCAGTTAGTGTTGTTGTTTTAACTAAACTTTAACCAGGTGTCTTGGGTAAAGAGACTATACCATTGCTGTAGCTCATTGAAGGTTAATTTGCAAATATCTGTCACTGGACCTTCCTATTGTGTTATTAATGTGTATATGTGGTTAATTAATTATATAGTCATGAACACTGGAACACTTTATGGTGAAATAAGACATTTCTGTGACTTGGACAATCTCCTCCTCTTTCCACCTGTTGAAACGTCCACTTCCATGATTCCTTTTGACATTTCTACGTGTGTTGCATGTTTTTTTTATCTTCAATCGTTTTCCCTAGAACAATGATTTGAACCTTTCCATATTCTTCATTCATTCAGTTTATTTATTTATTGTGTTGTTTTTTCACAGTTAATTTATGGGCCAAGCGGGACCATGGACCCTGTCACCTCCATACCACCGACGTTTGTTTGTTTGTTTGTTTGTTTGTTTGTTTGTGTTTTTCTGTTTTTGTTTCTCTTCACATTCCATGACGACATTGTGAACACGGACCAAAGACCCTGAGGGATGAGGCTGAACGTGCAATGAGAAAAAGAGTGAAAGAGTTTGAAAAGGAAATTTGTTAAACCTTAACCGCCAGCGGCCATGCCATTCATTAGTGTACCGTCTCTCTAGTTCAGGGACCTATTTTTTATATTCACATATATCTCGTTTGGTTTATTTTGTTCTTTCTTTTTTTTTAATATAGTTGTGACTTAGTTTTACTGTTATTGTATAACTATTATTATTATTCAATAATATATTTTTCCCCATACACGACTCACTGTGGACCTGTCCCTGGTCATCACAGACCTTCGCTGTCTGTAGCCTCTCGGTGCTAAAGTGTAGCAGCAAGGCACGCACCATTTCAAACGGTTTGGTCTGTTTGGAAGATAGACGATTTGAGGTGCAGTTGATTTAACAGTTGTGGCATTATTGGGACTGGTTCGCTATGCAAGAATAAACCCCTCCTCCAGCCTGTAAGGCATCCTTAATCTCCAAAGAACTTCTTAATGTGTTTTCGCTCGTCCCTTTGAACTGCAAATAGTCGCCTTGTCAGACCATGTGATTGTTGATGAATCAACAATTTACACACAGGCACGCGTGTGCGTGCTAGTTCTGAGGCCTAATGATAGCTTATTCTGTTCATTAATATTCTGGTGCTGCGTTTGCTAAGGAACACAAATGTATTTGAATAGTTTGACTTCTGACTTCGTAATATTGCCAACATTATTGTTACATTTTAAAAAAACTGGTGCACATGTTTAGAAATTATGCAAAACATAAAAACATGTGTGTTGCTCAAGAGTGCCACTGGATACGCACAGATGAGTAGCTTTTTTGTAAATGATTGAGTACGTTAGTTGTGTGGCAGTTCGAATCCCATTTTTTATATAGAAGTTATTCAAAGAGAAAGCTGCAGGTTGTTGTGGACCCAGAGTTTGAATGGAGAGCAGCTGTATATGTCAATAAAAACCAAAACACGTACACCTGGTGTGGATGTTTTGTCACTCATCAGCTGAATGATATTCAATCAACAGACGGAAGTAAAGAAAATTGCTAAATAAACCCAAGTTGCGACGTTGATCAGTTATTGCAAACCAATAAAAAGATTGAGGCGCTTATGGTACAAGTGGGCCTATCCCATCAGCCAGAATGGAGAGAGGAACCGCCCCCAGATGACACGCAGACACGATACAAATGGGCGTGTCCAACCAGACAGAATGGAGAGCACCGACATCAGATGGCACGCAGACATGGTACAAATGGGCGTGTCGAACCAGATAGAATGGCGAGAGCAACCGCCCCCAGATAACACGCAGACGTCTCGTGGCCACACCCATTTGTTGTGATATAGATATTAAGGACAACCTCCAAAGATACTTTATTTTTTACCAGTAGTCTAAACCAGTCTCTATACACCGCTTTCACAGTCGTTTGTTAACCTGGAAAACAATGTCAACCTAAACACAGAAACATGTCTGTATATTCACCTAGGGTCCAAATTTATTGTTCAACCAAACTCATTTCAGCAGCCCCATGCGCACACGGCTGCTGGCCAGCCGCCAGCGGTTCATTTCCTGCATTCTAAAACCTTGGCATTTCCTTAAGTCTAACAAGTCAAGTCACCTACCAGCAGACAGATATAACCATGCAGATCTGTACTACCAGAAATCCCATAATACAAAAAATGTACTCTGACTACTACTGTATACAAAATTACATTTAAATAATGCTTCTGACTTCAGTTGTCTGACTAAAATACAAACTGCCTTTACTTTAAATTTGAAGCAGTTCAAGTCTCGAGATTAGGTTTCTTTTGTGTGGAAGGAATTGACACAAGCCCATGTGCTGACCATGAACTACAGGAGAAAATATTGCATCTATAAAAGCATGAGGTTTTTTTGCAGACTAAAAGGAAAGTGAAATCGACAAAACATGTTTTTAACCCACAAAATGTTCATGGCATTTGGACAAAGTGTTTCAAATCCAGTTTATTTAGAAGTGAAAATTTTTAGAATTTTAAATAGTAGCCTATATAGCTGCCTTATTTCTGTAATCACATGGAAATAAAAAACTTTGTTATTGTACACCTCCAGCAGGAGTCGGGTAACAAAAAAGCATGGATTCACAGAGACAACATGGCTGAGGTCGAAGCTCTGGGTTCAAATCCTTGGACAGAATTGCAGTCCTAAAAAATTGATTTTTGCCAATTACTTATGGCAATGGAGTCAGCACGTTAGCACTGTTAGCCTTCAGGGATCAGTGAAACCAGTCTAGTGTTGACCGACTTGTAGACACCATAAAATATTTCAGTCTCTTAAGGTGCACTTTGAAAATGTGAACGCAACATAACCTTTTAACTGGTTTGCCGTTTGTGATATGATACAGGGATATACAAGGAAAAAAGATCACAGCGTTTGTTTATACTCGTAAAACATTAAAGAGCTTATTACAGTTTGTTACAGTAGATACGTTGAGAACACTACATACAAAAATAAAGAAATCAAATAAAAGTTTAAAAAAATATTTCTTTTCTTAATCATTCGTTTATATAGCTATATCGAAAAGCTTGTCTTACCAAAGTGCTAAATAGCTCTGGAAAGAAAGAGTACCACAATCTCTCCCCTCATGTTTTCCAACGACAAAAAAAATCTTCCAACTGCGCATCTCATTCTCCAAACATTTAAGAAAAGAGTCTCCTCACACATGTAAAAAAGGAAATGCTACGTGTGGAAGGAACTGTAGCATTGAAACACCCACACACATACAAACAGACACACACACAGTTAGATACATATACATTAAAAAGGTTATAGGAACAGAAAAGGTTGAAAATAGTCGCCCTACTGGCTTCAATACACCTTCAATTCGACCATCTTAAATAAAAACAATACAAAGAACAAAGGGCACCCGCAAAACTGGCGAGTGGGGGAGATGGTGTGTGTGTGGGCCCAGGCACTACTGGTTGACCGGGGACTGGAGTGGGGGGCAGGGCGATTGGCGGGCCCCGGCCTCGTCGTACAAACACCCAAAGCCGTCGTAATACTCGTCAGGGTCGCCCGCGTCCTTCGGGCCCTTCGAAGTCTGGAAGTAAAAAAAATATATAATCTGTCAGCACTTTATGCATCTCTTTATAGGTAGTTCTTATTTTGGGGAAAAGAAAGAACTGGGAATTTGAGCCGGCATTTATTGAGGATTAAAATTCAACAAACTAAATTCAATGTATGCTAAATGTCCTTCATTAATTCTGCCTTATACAGCAAGTTTTCCAACCTTAATCGTATTCTTTTTTTCAATGTCTGCAATCGTATTTTAAGTCGTTTAGAGACGGGGGCTTTCACTTTAGTTTTTACTACCGCACGCGCTGTGATAACCCTGGTCACCATTTTAGCGCCGTCACTATCAGAGCCCCGTGCACAAGCCCCCATCCCCCTGAAATCAGATCAAATGACCACAGCGGACTTTAAGCACCTTCCAAGATCCGTGGCAGTTGGAGAAATGAGAGAATACGTGAAAAAATATTTAAATAATGTAACTACCGCTTATGAAAAGAGACACGTTTTGAGACGGTATAGATATGGACACAGTTATACATTTTTACACAACAGTGATTTACCGCTCTATGGGGAAAGCGCTGTCCCCTACCCCCCTCCACCGACACCTCCGGCGGCCCGACCGCTGAAGAGTCGAAGATGTAGATGGCGTTGGCCGGTAGGGAGAACTCTAGGCTGCTCAGGTACTGATCCGTCATCTCTTTACACTGAATGAACTCTGAGCTCTCCACCTGCGGAGCAAGATCACGGATTGGAAAAAACAAAACAAAAACAAAGCCGATGCAAATGTTAAGATTGTGCCAATAGCCAAAGAAATAAAGAGATACTTGCATCAAGATCCTCGGACAAAGCTCGGCCAGATCTTTAGACAATTTTTTATTATGTAAGCGTACATGTTCAGGTCTTAATATTATAAAATAACTGCAGTTGGTCACTGAATTAAATGATCTTTGGTCAACAGTGCTCAGAATTCCTTACACAAAAGTGTGCATGCGACGACCAGCATAGATATTTTATACAGTCTACGATAAAGCACGATGGTGGCGATAATTTAGACGTAACAAAGCAGCGCTACAGAAACAAACTCCATTACAGGAGGTGCAATATCTCAATCCAGGTCCATCGGTAATAGATCTGGTCCCTAACCTATCCCAAAGCTAAGTTGGTAGTACCGCACGCAGGACTGTATCTTCAGCTTTACAACCCGATCCCTCCTTTACCTGCGCTTTCCTCAACAGGCCGCTGAACACAGAGAACCAGTCCGGAGTGAGCGCCTCCAACTCCAAGGTGATGATGGCCAAGGCCAGCGTGGAGCCCTTGAACTGCCACAGCTGGTGGCACGCCATACAGTGCTGCACCTGCCTGGTCCACAACGCCACCTGGAAGCCCGGGGGTCTCTTCTGATGCGGACCCCGACCCGGGTCAATGGACAGGACGAACTGGGGGTGTTCGGCGACCAGCAGGGCGTGGAACTGAAGGGCGAGGTAGAGGGCGAGAGAGAGAGAGAGCGAGCAGTGAATGCATGTTAGACTGAGACGACAAAGAGAGACCAAAGTATCTAAGAGGTCACATCGTCCCCATCGTCGACCAGCCATCCATCACCCACAAAACCTTCCCTTTGATTTCCATGGTGGCCACTTTCGCGAGACAAATCTCAATAAGGCTTAAACGCAGTAGTATTGCAAAGTTCTGCTTTGACCTCGTATTGGTAGCCCCTATTCTGCAGCCCTTCTTCCAGTCCTCCCCGGGGTCTGACCTCGGAGACGATGCATGGCAGCCAGGCGCGAGGACTGGACCCCGTATAGCTCGACAAGCCGTCAGGAGTCATTTTCACACCCAACATTAAACAGGTTTCCTGCCGTTTCTCTAGCATGGGCAAATTACATCCATTAAGTACCATACGATTGGTTTGTACGTAGAGCAGGTTTATATGTAGATCAATATCTTACCATAACTTTTGTACAAAAATGGTCTGTCTTGGTGTTAAGTACTTCTTAATGTAAGTGGTATGAGGCGACTTTGACCGGTGGATGTGAGATGACTATTCAGTAATACTCTTTTGAACGGCCCCTCCTCAGAGGTTAAGTGTAAGCTGCTTTGATGTACGTGCAGTGAATATAATTGTTTGCTGTAATGTAATCGTGACATCCAAGGCAACTAAATGTTATATGGATACGTTGAAATTTAAAAATTTTCGTGAGCCTTGTTAGATCAAGGCGCATCGAGGATTGACAGAATGAGGAGGCCAGTATTATGGTCATTTGAATCCAGAAACCATGGTCACGATCCGGTTAATAGCCTTAAGCAGACCATGAACAGAAAGAGTCCTGCAAAAGGACTTGGCGGGCTATGTCTCTGGTGGAAGTAGCAATGGGACCCATATGGTCGATTTGATATATTTGATATATGTACTTGGTTTCAACCCATTCATTCACTATGGCTTTCCCTGTCGTAAAAATGTAACAAATTAATCCAGATTATTCTGGAAGGCAGATACAACAGATTTGATGAAATGTGGGTTACACTTTTACAAAAATCGATATTATAAAAGTGACCCTGATCTGCGTGCCAGTCTCAGGTGGTCGGGTATTAGACCTTCCCTTATTTTTTCACATAATTGATTCCTCCCTTCTAAAACAATCCAGATTGCGTCGTGAAGTGAGTGGGAAATGCATGGGTCAACGTGTTTGATTCATTTCAAATCGGGGCACCATTGTGGATTTAGGGTGACAAATATTGGTTTTATGGATTGCTGTTTTGAAAGACAACATAAAATATGACTATTTATATACATGGTAATGCAAAGAAGTAATTTTTCCAGAGGCAATGCAATGAGTATTTACAATAGTCAAGAAGCATTTATTTAAATAAATATGCTTATAAATGTACCTTTATTTTACTAGAAGTTTGAAATGAGTTATATTTATTTACTTTGAAGAGAGGGTTTTGTAATGACTATAGTGAAGTGCTTTAAGAACCCATGGGTTCAATGTATATTTAAGAGCACATTTACCAGATACCCATTCTACAGATCCTACAAAAACCGCAACCCATCAATTCCAAGTATGCGAGTTTACTGAATCACACCAATCATCATCTGCAAGTTGTCAGGAATGATGGTGGTCCTCAAAACTTTTCTCTTGGTGGTTAAGACTATAAATTTGCATCCACCAACCACCTAACATTCAAACTGGTTACACACACACACACACACACACACGCACACGCACACACGCACACACGCACACACGCACACACACACACATATACATATGAACAACCCAAAGCCTAAAGCAGTGCTCAACCTAATTATCAAACATGATATGTTTTTCACATAATCTTTTAGCGTTGAAACTGGCGTTTGGTGTTTGTGTCCCTGTCCTTAACACTGACAGGTTTCAGTGTGCTCCAGGGGATAAGCAGAACTAGTAAATGATGACGGGTCTGCCCCCGCAGGCAAAGAAACAAAATTAGAAAAAGAAAGGGTTTGCCCAAAGCAAAACTCAAGTTAAAAGGGGTTGGAGGACGGTTACTGTCACAGACAAACTAGTTCTGACTAAATATTCAGCCATTAGAATGCAAATCGTGGTTCCACCAAACAGGAGGTTCAAAACCAGACAGACAGCCTACTGAACTCGGGCCGTCAAACACAGATAAAGAACAAAACAAAACAAACGTTGCAATAGCCATAAATAACTCAAAGTGAAGAATAATTCAGGGGTCGAGTCCTCCTCTAAATACAGCACTTCATATCCTTTAAAATCCTCACATTAAATATTCTTTGGAAGGATCAAACCTAAAGATCATCAATTGCACGGGCTTAGATTTGAATATTGCCCCCAGCCAAACGAGTGTTGAAGGAGAAAAGGGGAACTAGTAGACGAGGGGAATAAAAGCATTATGAAGTGCGGTCCCAGTTGGGATGGCAAGTTGAGGTGGTTCGTGGGCATTCTTATGAAAAGCATTAATACGTTATTGTTTAACAGTTTCACATTGTGTACAACAGAGTTGCCATAAACATAATCTAGAACTAGACAGGGAGCTTAAGGCCTTTTGTTTGTAACAAATACACCTTCACTGGTCACAAAAGTGTATCATTCCCACTGTAGTGAAAGGTCTTTTGAGGTCGTCAGAAAAGTGCCTGAAATATAATGTTATTACCATTGATTTATTTCTATTTCTTTGGTTAGACAGAAACCATGTGACAGATTATATGTTGTATTTGATGTCACAAGCGCACGTTGGCATTTCCCCCATACTCTCCAAAAGTAAAATATCACTACAATTGTATTTTGAGTTATTTTAATTAACTGAGTTAGATGTATGTTTTGTTGTGTGCGACATGGCCGCCGGCCGTTCCTTCTCCTTACCTGGAGGAGCCTCTGTTGCATCACATGCCACTTTCTCACAGTACTTTTGATATAACTGGTGAACTAAATATTATGCATTTGGGCTCTACGGACGGTGCCCATATTTCCGTTAAAACATCCACTTTCTATTTGTTTAAATACGGTTCACTGTGATGGCAAGTGTTTTTTCTTTCTCTTTCTTTTCTGGCACTCACTGTAGCATCCTCGTGTGACCGTCAGCAAAACAAAAAAAAGCATTGTTTGACCAATCAGGTTGACGTCCAAAAATAAGATAATAAGATATGAGATAAGACTGGCGCTTGTGCTTCTCTGCGTCTGGCGAGCAGATATGCTGCAGACATCCTGACTTACTATGTGAATGAAATCCACCGGTGTCGCTGTGTACAGATCCCAGTGCAGCTTGTCGAGAATGATCCGCTCCATGCGAAGGATCTCGGCGATGGAGAAATGGCAGCCGCTGCGTTCCACCAGGTCCTTAACAGAGCCTATCACCTGTTAGTACAAGATAAGACCAGAAACATGAATAAAAACCCTTTTCTCAAGTAACTTTATCCTCATCTTTTGTTACTGCCAAAACTTGGTGCTAACCATCGACGTCTTCACCGCTAAACTGCGATGTACGGTGTTTCTTAGTTAGACTAGTAGTCTTAGTAGAAGTTGTAGTAGCAATATAAGTAATGTTAAAGGACGTGTGATAAGTAGGTGATACTGAGATTGAACAAGTTGTATCAGTGGATGAGGAGTCAAGAGAAACTGCTAATCTTAAGAGTCAGTCGGAGTGGCTCAGCAATCCATTTTAAAACACAGATCAGCCTCCTCTCTTCTGCTGTGATTTGGACACCTTTAAAAGACATTAAGTTGGTCAAATTACACATAGACCATCTGTATTTACTGGGGTTGTCCACTGACATTCCAGGTTACCTAGAATGAGTAGATAAGAGGTGTGTCTTTATTCCAAGGGAAGCTTATACCCATCAGACTACCAGACTGTTAAAATTGCTACCTGCGCTTGACATCAAATAAATGAAATCGATCGATTGATCACAGCTCACCTCGTCCTCCTCGTTGATTTTAGCTGCCAGGATCAGGGAGGTGAGCGCGATGCACTTGAGGTACTTGGGCTGAGCCTGAAACAGGGGAGGAGGCACGTGGTTTGTAAAGATGAACTATGGTAGCCCAGCGCCAGCGGTCAGGTCGCTGGACTGTCGGCACCAAGAGGTTCAGGGTTCGAATTCGAACCCCCAATGTCTGTAGCCTGCCTGTAGGCATGTTTGAGCAAGATGCTCATTTATCTGAATGTAAAAATATAAATGTGTTCAAATTCACCGGCGGTTTGATTGTCTTTGGATAAAAGAACCATAAGTGCTAAAAATGACACGTGCCTACATGTCAAAATGGTATATAAATGGTATGTGGTAAATGAACTGCATTTATACAGAAGCCACTCAAAATCACTTTACAATATTGCCTAACAATCACCCATCAATGCACGCATTCACACACCGATGGAGGAGTCAACCAAGGCGACAGCGAGAGAGGCAACATTGCAGGCAACATTGCAACAATGCAATGTTGCCTTTCTCAGCGACATCTCGATACTCGGCAAGGAGGCGCCGGGGTGCGAACTAGCAACCTTCCAGTTAGCAGCCAACCTACACACATGTGTTTTGAGGATCCTACAGATCGGCCACCTACCTTGACTTTGGACCGAAGGCGGTTGAGGACACACACGCCCAGGGCGAAGGTCTCTGGGAGAAAGTGGAACAGGCGACCCATCTCTCCCAGCCACAGCACCAGGTCGCGGTACTCAGGCAGGCCGATGTCTGTACCCTACAGGGCGTAGTGAGGAGACGAGGAAGAACGACCGGTCAACATATGCATCTCAGCGCTGGAGCTGGCGACCATGGGATCACCATGATGTCCTGACCAAAACCCCCAGGTGTGTTCGGACGACTAACAGATGGTGCATAGCTGTGCTAAACCTTGCCTGTCTGTCTGGCTGTCTGTGGAACGCAACCACAATTTTAATCAGCATGCCAGTGACTGGTGGTTTTAATAAGTATCATCCAATGAAAATAAGAATAAATGTTGTGGTTAACTTCGGTTTGGGATGGGTCCTCTTCAATGGAGCCCACCATGTCTCTACAGTAGCCCAGGACAAACTAAACACTATCACAATGTAGAATAATCCAATAATCTAAGAATAAATTAATTAAATCCTAATTGCTAACTACTTTTAAATTGTGACCTAGTATTACGGACTATATACAATTGATTAAACTCAACGCTTAACACCTGGCTACTGATGCTGTTATAGACAATGACATCATTCTGGGAAGTACCTACTGCCTCCTAACCGGCCAGTACATGCCCAAGTAGCTACTCCTTTGTTCTGGAAGGGGAGGAAATGGTAAATGAACTGCATCTATATTGTGCTATTCTAACCAGTGAGCAGTTAAAGAGCTTTACAATATTGCCTAACATTCACCCAATCATTAAAAAATTCACACAGCAACACCGGTGTCAGCCAGAAAAGGCGACAGCCAGCTTGTCGGGAGCAGTCAGGTTAAGGTGTCTTGCTCAGGGACACCTCGACACTCTGGGGATCGAACTAGCAACTTTCCGGTTACCAGCCAACCCTATCTACCTCCTGAGCCCCATGCTGCCCCAGAGGAGGGAAGAGGGGGTGATTTCAGTGGGTTGCAATATGCAATCTTACCGCTAGATGCCACTAAATCCTAAAGACTGCCCCTTTAAACTCTGCATAGTCCTTAAAGTCACCTGGACGCGGTCGCCTGGTTGGAGCGGGACGTTCCAGTGCCGCGCCTCCACGTTCAGAGCGTCGTCCAACTGGAGGGCCAGCCGGCGGCCCCCTGGGGCACCTGGGCTCTTCATCTCGGCAGCACCGCAGACCAGGCTACGTGCAGAGAGTATGGTAGACAAACGTAAACAAAAAAATAGGAAAACACAACCAAACACGTAGACTAAATGTGTGAACATAGAAAAAGTAACAGCAAGCCCAAGCACGAAAACAAAACAATATTCCATGACGCAACTACGATGTAACACATTTAAATTCAACGACGGTATGGAAACCAAACGTTTGCATAACTTCATACACAACAATGCTGTGCAAACAAAACTCTCCGAGCAGGGGAACTCTGTTTTAATCGGTGTATTCAGACTTAAGAGGGTCATCTGATTCGGTCCACAAAACATCAACTCTTGCTTGTAGAGACCGCTCTGTAACAGGAACTCTTGAGATTACAAACAGCATTTCGTTTGGTAAACAACGTCCCCATGACCTGTATGTTCAACTATGCGCGGATACGATTTTTTTGTATTGTGATATTCAAATATATTGAATTGACAACAAACTCCAGTGCAATGATCGAGAGAGTCCGAGCACACTGGGCGGGACAATGGACCGCAGCTGCCCCTGAACACATAAACAAACACACACTAACCTTACTTCTTTCCTATATTTTCCTTGCCGTATTCTTACCTTTTTCGATTTCTAAATCCAGACGGATGATTGATTGAAGTCGCATTTATGCGGCTTTTATTGCAAGTCCATCTTGTTCGAGGGGGCTGGAAGACCGCTGCTGGTGTTAATGAAACAATGTAGCAGAAAGGAAGAGGAGGTTCTCTCTGGACGGAACACAGAAAGAAACATCCTATGACGCAATACAACTAAAATCAAAGATTCGTGATCAAAGCGCTAAGAATTGTAGCGATTAGAAGCGCAAAACAGGAAAGGAAACCAAATGTGACGCCGCAGACGGAGGACGGATGGAGTGTTTTCAACACACACTCCGCCCCCTGGAGAATGACGCATATAAAGTGTGTTAGTGGGTCATACATACGGGGCCCACAACACAAAATGGTTGAGCTGGCTGAAATGGCTGTATGGATGTATGGTTGATGATCTCCTCTCCCTGTCAACGTTGTGTTTCTGAAACATATTCCACAAGCTTTTTTAGAGCAGCTCTCCCTATCTGACGGGGTGGGAGGCACATAAATAATTGGCAGTATAACATGGCCATTATGTTTTCTTATGACATGATAATCTCTGTGGTAAAAAAAGTAATAACTAACTAATTAATAATGAAAGAGAAAGTATATTAATAAATATGCAAGGGCAGCAGGTGAAACATTTGAGGTCCCGAAGAACCAGGAGTCAGTCTTTCAGTCTGGGTTCAAGTAAATTCTTAAAATTGTACATTAAACCTATTTTATACCTTTCAGACACCAGTTTTGCTACAATTTGAACCAAATCAAGCAACCGCTGATACACAAAATCGGGTATCCATGGCAAAATACATTGACATTGAAAATTACATTAAAGCTAGATCTAACAGCCTTTTACACCATTGCAACTGTTGCCATAAGAGGACAAAGCAGAGATAACAGAGAAGGCGTGAGGTGAAGGCTACAAGGATGTAATCCGATGTTTGTACCTCATCACGTTCAAGACCGCAATGTTGTGTGTCAAGGAGATCCTTCTCTGCCTCCATTTACAGAAAATATTTAAAATAAATGAATTGATCATTTAGGCTCAACTGTCAAATATAAAGATATATATAAAAAAAAAAATCCTGCCAACCTTGAAGAACATGTTTACTGTATCTTGTACTTTAACCTAACATACAGTGTTGTTGTTTTTACGATTTGCTGAGCCGGGAAATAAACTGTGCCATAGCTTTTGGACTAATAAAGTCAAGCCAAATTGTTTTATTATCAAATAATATGCAGTATAATATGACCATTATGTTTTATTAGGACGTGATAACCTCTGTGGTAAAAAAAAAAGTGACTGATAATGAAAAATGTAATAAAATGTGACAGCAGGTGAGACAGTGGAGGTCCAGAAGAACCAGGCTGCGCAGCCATTCAGTCTGGGTTCAAGTAAATTCTTACCATTTTATCCTACACCTATTTATACCTTCCAGCCACAGGCATTTTCTTCCATTTTTGCTATAACTTGAACCAAATCAAGCAACCACTGATACACACAATCGGGTATCTGTGGCAAAATATGTTGTCCTACTACACTAGATAGACCCACCAATAACCATGTTTAAGTCCTACACTAAGATAGACATACCAATAATAATGTTAAGGGCCTACATTAAGATGGACTTACCATAACCATGTGTACGTCCTACATTAAGATAGACCTACCAATAAACATGTGTACGTCCTACATTAGACCCACAAATAATTATGTGTATGTCTGATATTAAGATAGACCTACCAATTAGGCAACATTAGAGCTAGATTAAACACCTTTTACACCATTACAGCTGTTGCTATAAGAGGAATAAGTAGAGATAACAGAGAAGAGAGATGAGAACCTTAGGACGATGAGCTTATAGTCGTGTTCATGTACAGTGTCAGAGGGCTATGAAATAAACGATCAATAGTAAATACTGTTGTAATGATAATGACTTACTTCATATCATAACATTTTTCTGCATGAAAAATCTTGTTGGTTCTGTTGGCTGAGATCTATTACGAAGCACAAATGGACATCTAACAACCCCATGCAAACGTTCAAGGGCCCGACTAGATGCTCCATTCTTTAAATGCAAAACTTAAGAGGTGAAAGCATCGGGGAAAAACCCCTGAAGCTTCAAAATAAGGAAGAATGCAACCGTCCACCAGTGAGTGCTTGCATAATGGTTCTGACGTCATAACATAGAGAAATATGGAAATGTCAATTGCGGGCATTTCCATATTTAAGATAGCGAAATCTAGACATTTAAATGCATCTCATAGACCCATGCATAGTGCATGCCTAAATATGGAGACTAACTTCCAGTTGTATGCCAAGGACGTTTGTGTGTGTGTGTGTGTGTGTGTGTGTGTGTGTGTGTGTGTGTGTGTGTGTGTGTGTGTGTGTGTGTGTGTGTGTGTGTGGTTGTAGATTCAAGCACACACACACACACACACACACACACACACACACACACACACACACACACACACACACACACACACACACACACACACACACACACACACACACACACACAAACACACAGTAGTCAGCAGCCTATCATGGTGTTGACGTCATCAACCGTAGCGGTTGGCGATGAGTTGCAGAGTCCTTGACGTGGGAATGATGTGCCACCATGATTATTAAGGCTTTTTCACATGCACACAAACTCAGTCACACACACACACACGCACATGCACTCCCTATTCATCCCTTCTTAGTTCCTGCTTTCCGTATCTTCTGTCCTGCTTATGTTTCTTTCGTTAATCTTGGGTCATGACCATCGTGTACATGGTGTCCCTGACTGTCTATCCCTGACTGTCGGGCTATCTCCACTGCTGAAGGGATTCGCCTCCATCACCCTCAGAGGTCATACGCAGACAACCAGACATAAACCCATTATATATATACATGTATGGACAGATTATGTTGTAGCAAATGTGTTTTGTCTTATCCATTATGCAAATGTTGACACACGTCAAGGACAGTACACGTTACAGACACATTGAAAGCAATAATCAATTTACCACAATGTGAGAAAAACACATGATAGGACTGGACTGGAGGAATATTTGGCATGAAGCAAGTTCTCATTAGTTCGCCGGCAAGTCTTACGATGTGTTTTCGGTGGACCCCGTTCAACTCTTGTGACATTCCGCTGAGGAATTTAATCTCCCCACCATAACTCAGCCACCAGCGATGACCAAAAGAAAACACTCTGGCTCTCCCCTTGTCGGTTCAGATCGGTGCACTTGAATGGTTGCATTGTGTTCCTAGATGTACATTCGGGCCCCGTGTTTGATCTCAGCCCACTGAACAAACTGATATTTGATATAAAAACTTGAACGTCATGAAGCAAGGCTTTCAAGTTTGAAGCATACGAGTTGTATTTCTTCCACAAGCATGTTTAATTCAATAGCACTTAAAGAAAACGGCTTATTTGATGACAATATATCAGCCTACCTTCCCATAGTTTCAGTTAAAATAAATACATGTTTTAAAATCACACACTATATTGAAAAAATACTGAGAAACAGATTTATCGTTTTTTCTGGATACTTTTCTGGAAATATTCAGCCGTTAATAAGCCTCCTGGATTGATCCGTGTTTCAGGATTTTTTCTAAATGAAGGAAGAGAAGGGTTCCCTGGACATCCAATAATAACACGTTGTCATGACGATGATAAGGAACGTAGTGTTGGACCTACACATGGTTACTGGTAGGTCTATCTTAATGTAGGACCTACAAATGGTTATTGGTCTATCTTAATGTAGGACCTACACATTATTATTGGTATGTCTATCTTAGTGTAGGACCTAAACATGGTTGGTGGGTCTATCTAGTGTAGTAGGACAACATATTTTGCCATGGATACCCAATTGTGTGCATCAGCGGTTGCTTCATTTGGTTCAAGTTATAGCAAAAATGGAAGAAAATGCCTGTGGCTGGAAGGTATAAATAGGTGTAGGATAAAATGGTAAGAATTGACTGAACCCAGATTGAATGACCGCGCAGATGGTTATTGGTATACGTCCATCTTAATGTAGGACCTAAATATTGTTATGGTTGAGGCTTAATGCAGCGCAATGTAGTCTCATGTATTTGGCCATGGGAACTTTATGTCGAAGGTAAACTTGTATCACTGGTTGCTTATAAGTTTGAGAAAATTATAAGGGGAAAGCTATGCATAAAATATTCATGAGGGATCACCATAACTTTCACTTTTGTTATCACTCATCCATGTTAAAGCATCTTATATTGTAGTAGGGCATATGACAAGACTACTACTACTAAGGTCAGCAAATCTCAAGAAACAGCAGTGTGTTGTTCTTAATTTAAAGTGCAGACTTAAAGGTGACATATTATGGTGTTTTCCCAACAAGTAAAAATAGAGTTTGAGTTCCAGAAAACATGTTTTTGAAGCAGTTTGCTGGAATTAGCTTTTAGGAAAAAAAATATTGTCTACTGCTATTCCCCCTCTGTTTCAGTCCCTTCAGAATGCGCTGTTTCTGGTGTTTGTAGCTTTGATGCAAATGAGCTTCTGCCCATTGACCAATGAGCTGTCAGACTGAACCACAGCATGGAGGAGAAGGGGTTGTTGCCATTTGCTGACTCCTGGAGCTCTATATCTATATTTTATAATATAACATAATAATAATATTACATACGGGTATTTATATAATCTATCTAATATCGCGTCCAAAAGCTATGTGCACCTCAGATGATATTATGAATAATAAAGACTGTGTCTGACATCTGTGGTACTTCCACAAGTAAAGACTCGTAGTGGGGGATATCTCGGCCATGGTTGAGAAGAATTGGGGGGAAGGAACTTTGGAATTGACTCTCTGAAGTCCATGAACCGCGACATGGAGGAGAAAGGGATTGAGCTGCCGGACTGCGGCCGGGCGGTGTACTCCGGGAGCTGAACTGGCGCCGAAGCTAGGTGGCAGCTCCAGCGGACTAGCAGCTCCGGCGGACGAGCAGCTCCGGCGGACGAGCAGCTCCGGCGGACGAGCATCTCCGGCTGGGGTAGCTCGGCGGCAGTCCGGCAGCTCAGCTCCGGGAGTACAGTCCCTTTCTACTCCATGTGTCTCCTCCTCCCGAATTCCCTTCGGCGGCAGCTCCGGCGGGGTGAGCTCGGCGCCCCCCCGCCGGAGTTGCTGGTCCGCTGGTCCACAAAATCTTAGCGATGCCCTGATTTTGAGGGGAGTGGGGAAGTGGGAGGTAATATTCAAATGTGCCCCCTTCCTACGTAGGAGGGGGCACCGAAACTAACTCGCTCGTTTGGTAGCTCGAGGCGGGCTGCTTCCAGAAATGCGTATCTCACTCAAAAAATCATGTACAGACTTATTTCAAAGTTTGTATGCGTGTGGGAGCACCATCTACCCACAACAACACCCCAAATCCCAGGAAAAGTGCTGTTTTCATAATATGTCCCCTTTAAGCAAGATACATTTGATACCTGAAGTCCGGCAGGATGCTGTAAGCAGAGCAGTGAGGGGTAGTGTTATTTTCTTTAGGGCACATAATTTAGGCTTCATAGGGTTAGACACACATTGTACAGAAGACAAGGAAGACAACTGTGTTTGGTATAGGCAAGATGTACTCCCCAAACCAATTGCGAAGAGATTAAATTAGAAATGTGCCGGGAATGGTCTGAAATCCAAATCGCCTAAAATGATTGCCCTTACATCTTTCCCATCACACATTTATTGAAAGCCGACATCATTCTACGGTATTGGGCATGGCCCTCACCTCGCCCCGACAACAAGAAAAAACATGTAATGTTACAGGAAGTGATGCAACCCGTAACAAAGCCACATGCCGAGAGAAGAGCCAAGGAGAGTGATGAGTTGCTGAGTGGTGACTCAGGGGGAGTTCAGGGTGGCTTCCAGGTATGTCTGGTATGAAGCCAAGCAGTAAGGTTCTTTCCTCTGCCACAGCCTTTCCTCATTAGTGCGGCCAGACTTTACGATGTGGATGCCGACCGCTGCCATGCTCCTACTGCTGGAGGATTCCAGCGCCGCGCAGTGAATCAATGCTACTGAGTAATGCTAACAAGCATACAGCTAATTAGATGAAACTACATCAGCCCACCGTCCCATAAAATATAGTTAAAATATAGAAATATGGTTAGTGAATATATTTCACAATCACACATTACATTTTATACATTTTTTCTGGATACTTGTCGCCACGATTCAGCAGTGGACGCCGGCCTCTGCCTTGCTCCTACTGCTGGAGGACTCCAGTGGCAGGCAGTGAATCAATGCTTACAGTAAGGAAAATAAAACTCATGCAGAAATGTGTCAGTAAAGCTTTGTGCACTTGGTTCAACCCATTATCGGCCTAAGACCATGTCCGACCTCCCGACATTGGTCTCAGCCCGCTGCGCCAGTGTGATGTTTCTCTTTCCCTTTGTTCTCTGAGGCCTTCTCATCGCTGGGTCTGTACTGGATAAGCTGCCGGTGAAACAGCGGTCGGGGTTACACCAAGGACTGAATGCAGGGTTAATGAAATGAGCTTTATTCAGCCATTACTTTTCCGTTTACGGGTAAAGTTCATTCAATTGCTATTTATTATTTAAGATAGGGAGCACAACGTCAGAGATGGTCAAGGGTTCACACACACACACACACACACACACACACACACACACACACACACACACACACACACACACACACACACACACACACACACACACACATGCCCACACACACACACACCCAGACACAAAGTTATGTAGAGATATGTATTTAACAGATTATTGAGTTAGTTTTCATTTTTGTATAATTGATTATACCCTTATGTGCTTTTTCCTTATTGTATGATTCTTACTATGTACCATGCCCTTTACTGCACTTTTGACCGTACCACACTCTCAGTAAATTCTGTCGAAGTGGTATCACCTGTGACATCAGCAGCTGAGAGCTCAATTAAAACCAGGTGATCAGCATGCTTTGTGTTTCGCGTCAACAAAGGTGAAACTATCCACCAGAAAGTCGACAGGCATTCACCTCGCCTACTATTTTGCAACGTATAGCCTTACCTTTTTCCTGATACTATGTTAAACCAAGACTAGGTTACGAATTCAAAAACGAAATTTCTAATGGCCTTAGGGTTCAAAACAATGAAAAACAAACGTTGACTCCTTCATATTTTGTCATGTGTTTATAGTTCATAAGCATAAACATATGAGGCCACAAAGGAATCTCTATAATCCCAATAAATTTCCTATTAATACTGATATAGAATTACATTGGATCATTGACTAGAAATACAAAGTATTTCGAGTCCATTATCCGTGTTTGGCAATTAAAATAGGTGTAACATATTTCGGTCCACTAGAGGGAACCAAATGCCGCAAAACATTGAGCGGAGAAGTAGCGATTTGGATAATGTAATGTAATGTGTGTTTTGTATCTCTCACATCACCTCAGTGATACTCATGAGACAATTTACATACAGGGAGAACACTGCAAAACTGATATCATTAAACATCGATAGACATTGATGACGTTCATTTTCAGATACAGTTCATGCTGTGTAGGCTACTGCAATGACGAGCCCTGTAACCGTCTCTCTCTCTCTCTCTCTCTCTCTCTCTCTCTCTCTCTCTCTCTCTCTCTCCCTCAAAAGGTAGCCTAGTGAGCCTAGATCTGCTGCTTGACAGATCCCAGAGGCCCTAAACATAGTTGTGTTTCTGATCATCTGTTTCAAACTGTTTTCAAGGACTTGAAAGCCTGACTGGAATAACAGATGAACAGATCCAGGGCTAGTTTTTTTAATACTTGTTTAATTTTTTGGAGATCATCATCACATCCATTAAACGTTGGGGGTTCTAGCCATGGTCGCCTGTAGGCCTCAATCCTCAATCTGCTGCAGTATTTATGTCTATACAATGACACAATACCATTCTTTGTTTTATTGACTTATTCTACCTCAAAAGGTTAATGTATACTTTGTTTGACAGAAGATGTTTGAAACAATTGATCACTGATACATACAGAATAGATCAGCCCAGGCCTACTCGGTCACCCTCCTTTTTTCCTGGAGGGCCCCACTCACCAATGTGTGTCCTCTCCCAGTATCTGTGCTTGTATCTTCCTGACAAAAAAATAAATAGATATGAGGTTAGTATCCAATCATAATGCAATGTGATGAGACGCCTGCATGTTGTGATTCGGCGTTGATCATGTAGCAGGCCATCAGATGCTGCTAGTGTTAGCTACCAACTACAGCAACATCCATGAAGAAAATAGAGACAATTAAGCTGCTGTGTGTCAATGTTCTTTTGTAAAAATAGAAAAAAAATATTTTTTGTCGAAAACCTTTCTTTTTCAATCCGGTCTTTCTGCTTATTCTGCTTGTTTTTTTTCTCTGAGGGCGACCCATTAACCCCTTCTGGTGGTTTTGGTAAACCTCTCTAGTTCTGAGGGCTGTAGGTCGGAGGCGTTAGCCTCGGGCAGTGGGGAATCTACGTTACACCAGTCACAGAAAAATCATGAGAAGACGAGCGAAACAAAAAAACGGAATGAGCGCCAGCTGGCGTCAATACATTGTTGTTCTGTTTGAAACCAACAGGTGGCAGTATTGTTACATTAGAAAACCCTTGGATTGAGCATGTTCAGTATAACAAAAAAATACCATTACATACAAAGAAACCATTACATAACGTAATCACCATGGATACAGAGGAGCAGGCGTTGAGAGAATGTTCTCGAAAACTCATTTTTTTTATTGTCTCAGTTACAGCTTCAACCCCCTTAATATACCTCCTCACTCTTGTTGGATTTCTAAAATTAAAAATGTCATATTCCAACTCCTGCTTTTGTTCTGATGACGCATCACTCTTTTTTCTTAATACCTGACAACTGTGGAAAAAAATACCCATCAATAACAAACAACCCTTTCCCTTTGAGAAATTATTGGGTTTAGACTGGGACCCTGCCCGTCTCTCGTCTTTTGGATTCTGTAATTAGGAATCAGACCTTCAGCATTTAGCTGCTGTCTTTCTGTGACCTTTCACTTGAGACTAATGCCCTGCATGCAGACATGCACTCAGGATTTGTTAACAGCCGAATCCCTACAATAGCCCTTCATTTAAATGCCCTAAATACTACAAGAGATAGCAAAATATTGAAACATGCTTTATCTTCAACTATTTAACCTCATTTGACTTGTAATAAAGGTCCCTGTGGCACCCCTATGACATAAGAAATATCCCAAACTGTATTAATTAATGCATGTGTTACTGACATGTAATCAGTACTTGCATACACATGCAGGTATTTGAAATATAACTAAAAAACTCTTTGTTTCCAAGGCCAAGCTAAGCTTCTGTTCTGTCCTCCTCATCTCATTTCTTTTTAATCTGTTGATTCTAATGGCCTAATTTTTTCATCAATTATTACACCTGCAACTTGTGTACAGGGCTTTTACAGAGAATATTAGATTGTTTATCCAAAATTGTTTTAAGATTCACATAAAGTTGTTATGCTTGGCTATTCTTCTAAGAATGGGCCAGTGGGGAATATGGCTGATTTATCAGACTGCAGAACATGATATAGTTGTATTTTAAAGATCCCATGGCATGAAAATTTCACTTTCTGAGGTTTTCTAACATTAATATGAGTAACCCTAGCCTACCTATGCTCCCCCAGTAGCTAGAAATTGTGTTTGGTGTAAAACGAAGCATTCTGCTCCGCCTTTGAAAAAACGAAGCTCAGACGCCCCGTTTTGGAATTTTCCCTGTATGTCGTCATAAGGGGAGATGCCACCTCCCCTTTCTCTGCCTTGCCAGCCCAGAGAATTTGGCCCGCCAATGAGATACGACCATGCGAGCGCCAAGTGTGTGTGTGTGTATGTGTGTGCGTGTGTGTGTGTGTGTGTATGCAGTGTTGTGCCGGAACGCGTTCATTGAACGATAGTTCATGAACTCGTTTATATTTTTGGCGAACGTGAACTGAACGTACTGTATTACTGCCTGATGAACGTTACTGCGAACTCGTTCATTCCGTTTCCGGCCAACGAGCAAGTCTTCCAACAGAAATCCATGGGATTAACAAAATGCGCTAAATGTGCAATAAAACACAATAGAAACTATATTTCGCTACGATACTTGATTCAACCACTCTATTCCTAGACAAACCACAAAGGGGGCTCAATGTTCAAAATACCGTAAAAAAATAATAGCTCACAGCAACATATGGAAAAAAAGTACTATGAACTAGTTCATTTTTTGGAACTGAGAACTTAGTTGAAAATTATAAATAATAATAATAATTCATTATATTTATATAGGCAAGGCAAGGCAAGGCAACTTTATTTATATAGCACTTTTCATGCACAAGGCAGACTCAAAGTGCTTCACATATAAACATTGTCATACAATAAAATAAAATAATAGATAAGTAAAAGAAAAACATATACAAAGAAATGGGTAAAATAGAAAAAGGCATTTTAGTATTAAAATAGAAAATAGAGGCAAAGTTAAAAAGCTTTTTAGAAAGTGCAATGTATTTAAGATTTTAGCAGAAGGCTATAGCAAACATAAAAGTCTTCAGTCTTGTTTTAAAGGTGCTCAGAGTTGGGGCAAGTCTTAAATTCTCTGGGAGTTTATTCCAGCTATTTGTTGCATAGTAACTAAATCCTGCTTTCCCATGTTTTGTGTTTACTCTGGGGATAATTAACAGATTGGTCTCAGAGGATCTTAGTGGTCTAGAAGGCTGATGTAGTGGAAGCATATCAGTTAAATATTTTGGGCCTAAACCATGTAGGGATTTATAGGTTAGCAACATGATTTTAAAATCAATTCTCTGACCTACAGGAAGCCAATGTAACGATTTCAGAATTGGTGTAATATGATCAAATTTTTTGGTCTTTGTTAGAACTCTAGCAGCAGCATTCTGAACAAGCTGAAGCTTCCTCAGAGTTTGTTTTGGGAGACCTGTGAGGAGACCATTGCAGTAATCAAGCTTACTAGTGATAAAGGCATGTACAAGTTTTTGTAAGTCTTCGGTGGACATGAGCCCTCTAAGTCTTGCTACATTTTTAAGGTGATAATATGCAGATTTTGCAACATTTTACTCGCTGTAGGGGCGTATGAGGCGCGTATATATACGCGCGTATATATACGCGCGTATATATACGCGCGTACACATACGCGCGTACACATACGCGCGTACACATACGCGCGTACACATACGCGCGTACACATACGCGCGTACACATACGCGCGTACACATACGCGCGTACGCGAGGAGTTCAAAAAATTGAACTTTTTACGCTCATACGCGCCGCAATAGCCAATCAGCGTTGAGCTTGACCCGACGTCACTGGCAGAGAGTAGTGAGCTTGGACAGAAGCATACGGCCGACATCTTTCTTTATTCTGTGTGGAAATAGTAACATAGTTACGCCATTAAATGCTTTTATGGAAACATTTTTAGCGAGAAATGTGCATTTTACTTTCATAATGTTCGCTCGGTGAATGTGAAGGATGTTTGGTTTGATAGTTATGACGAAGAGGGAACGCTCCGTTCACTTGCATGGACAGAGTCTCTGGTTACTAAGCAACCTCAACGTCTTGGCGGACTATATATCTGCTGATCAACACTACGAATGCTGGAAACACACCAGACACACCATGTGAAGTTATTTAACCCGATTATTGTTATTTATATCCGAGATTATTTAATCTAACCCGATCTAAACTCTATCACCCAAACACGGCGGCGTTTGGGTTTCCTACCTCGGACTCCAGAGCAGCCATGTCCATGGCAGCCACGGCCGGCAACTTTCTTTATTCTAAGTGGAAATAGTAACATAGTTACGCCATTAAATGCGTTTATGGAAACATTTCTAGCGAGAAATGTGCATTTTACTCTCATAATGTTCGCTCAGTGAATGTGAAGGATGTTTGGTTTGATAGTTATGACGAAGAGTGAACGCTCCGTTCACTTGCATGGACAGAGTCTCTGATTGCTAAGCAACCTCAACGTCTTGGCGGACTATTTCTCTGTCCATGCAAGTGAACGGAGCGTTCCCTCTTCGTCATAACTTTCAAACCAAACATCCTTCACATTCACCGAGCGAACATTATGAAAGTAAAATGCACATTTCTCGCAAAAAATGTTTCCATAAAAGCATTTAATGGCGTAACTATGTTACTATTTCCACACAGAATAAAGAAAGATGTCGGCCGTATGCTTCTGTCCAAGCTCACTACTCTCTGCCAGTGACGTCGGGTCAAGCTCAACGCTGATTGGCTATTGCGGCGCGTATGAGCGTAAAAAGTTCAATTTTTTGAACTCCTCGCGTACGCGCGTATATGTACGCGCGTATGTGTACGCGCGTATGTGTACGCGCGTATGTGTACGCGCGTATGTGTACGCGCGTATGTGTACGCACGTATATATACGCGCGTATATATGCGCGCCTCATACGCCCCTACAGCGAGTAAAATGTTGCTTGGTACGCATGATACGCGTGTACGCACCTCATACGCGCGTAAACCAATGCTTCCCTATGGAAAAATTGCCGATTTTATACGCGTGGTACGCAGGTAACGCGTTTGGTGTGGCCGTACCTTAGAGAAGCATAGTGGATGGCAGACCTCAGGTGAGTGGGTCCCTAAGCCGGTTGGTCTCTGTGTGCGTTTGGAGACGTTATTTCATTTATATGGATGTAATAGAGGACTGTGTTGAGAACCGTATACAGACATTTACCTCGACAATTTGACAGTGGATATAGTGACCATGACTAAGACACCTGATGGTGATTGGTTAACCTGATTTATTAGCCGGCGAGAGCCGTCCAAATTCGACCTGGGTGTGATTATAATTGATTAAGCTTTTTTAATGGTGCGATCGTTTGAACAAACATGTTCAATTGTTAAATGAACCGCATCTAAATAAACAAATGTAAACATAATGGGCAATATCGAGGTCACCAAAAATTATCGAGGTCTTGTTGATATATATATTGTTTCGACTAGTCAATAAGGTATTTTACATGACAGGCCTAGGTTTACTGACAAATGGCAACTGGAGGATTTACCTCTGTCTGAATATCTGTTTCCTCACCAACAGATACATCAGATACAACCAATAGGCCTATAACTATTCCCATGAATTGCATGGCTGATGCCCTCTCGACGTGAGAGTGGGCTGAACGATGGGGCTTTGTCATTGTAACGGGCGTCAAACAGACAAATCCTCTTGTCTTGGGAAAAATGCGAGGTGAACAAAAAAAGGTGTGGGGAACACGTGTTGTCAGACTGTCCTGTATGTAATTCATTCTCCTTGATCATCATTGACTTTCCCAACATCTTCGTGGCGCTGCCTTCCGCACAGACACACGGCCGAGAAGAAAAACACCAACAAACTTTTAGTTTAAAACAGAGCGAAGCCAGCAGCAACTCTGCGCCTCCGCTTTCACATTCCACCAACCGTGAAACCACCCTGCGTTCCGCCAGCGATACCATCTATTCCTGGCCAAAGCCTCTCTAAGAACCACACAAGAGCGTGGAGGGGGTGAGGCGGGGGGGAGTGGGAAGGGGGGCGGGGGGGGTGCATGTGCCACATTGGGAACGAGCTGTCATCGTTTTCCTCTGCTTCATTCTTCTTTTTTTTTCGGCAAAACTTGGAACCCAAAATAACAGGCAGCAGCGCTGAGGGGGAGATATGAGGGCCGGTTTTGGTTTGTTAGTCACACATGATAATTATACTTGGCCTGCCTTCATCATTTTCTGTCTGCTGTTGAAAAGTGCCGTGGCTCTCGCTCTCCACACACACACGGAGAGACCTGCCTGCAAGGTGCTCATTAATGATGAGATGGACCTGCACACCACACACACACACACACACACCAATAGACACACACACACACACACGCGCACGCACGCACGCACACGCACGCACGCACACGCACACACACACACACACACACACACAGACACACACACACACACACACACACACACACACACACACACACACACACACACACACACACACACATACACACACAAACACACGCACACACGCATGCACAGACACACACACACACACACACACACACAGGCACATACTCACCACCACTTCATCACTTTATTCACAGTTACAGTTCCCCTCGAGAGGAGAGGTTCCCGGTAAACAATATTCCAACCCAGAATATAACACAGACGTGCGATTAATGGGAAAAAGTAAAGGACATAGCTAATTCATAGCTGACAGGCAAAGACCAACTTTAATTATAGACCTATATTTACATACATATAAACAGTCCTTGCATTTCTACAGCTCAGCGAAACTCTTACCTGTACATCAGGTATAAAGCCAGGGGATTTGGAAAAGCAATGGCAGTACTACATCATTTTGAAACATAAATGTATTCAGTTATGCCAACATGACTTTGCTGTCCATACAGCAGGCATTGCTCTGAATTTTAGGGTTTAAGGACCTACCCATGAGACTTGTTTCACAACCACTGAAGAAGGCAGCCCTCAAAGCTCTCTGCAGCCTGACCAAACAAAGAGGCATGTTTGTTTGAGATTGTTGTCCGGTCTTCTTTTTTGTTTTCAAAGGTCCCACTGAAGATCCTTGATTAATTCTTTCTTCAAGGTTTCACGTTAATTGGCTGTTTTTAGCCTTGCAGCAGTGGCAGCATCTGTTAGTGTTTTTTTTAAATTTAAATTATTGATCAGATTCCTCTGCAGGCATTATTGTTTAGAAACCACATGTGATTTTACGTGGTTGATTCTCTTTATGTTGCGTCCCAGCAGGTCGGGTCGTTAGAAGGTCGGGTCGTTAGAAGGTCTCATATAGTTATTTAATGAGGAAGATAAGAAGTAAACAAAATGGGTAAGCCTTCCTTTTACAGTCCCCTAATTAGTAGTATTTACCCAATAAATAAACAACATATTATAATGTTCAGTATTTACAACCACTAAATAAGAAGGTAAATACAGCTGAAATTCTAAGAAAAAGCTCCACTCAACAAAGTACCATGTAATTGAGATCGTTTTAGGTTGGTAAGAACTCTGATGTAATTGCGTATTTCCAGGAAATTATGCAACCTAAACCAAAAAATTATATAACCTCCTCTATACCCAACAATTCTGGTACAGCATCAATATGTTCTTAACCATGTTCTTAGAACAAAAATTGTAAAGTTAAACCTTACAATTTACTCAGTACGAAATTGCACTGTAAAAGAAAGCAATGTTTAATATGCCACCTATTTGTTTCCAGCTCATTGAGAGCCAATAGTTTCAGATTAGTCTTGCTTACATTTGTCCAATGTGGTCCAATGTCCAGTCTCTGAAAGAAATCACATAGGTTGCTGATTGGTGTGAAACACTGGTGGTTCCGACACAAATTCAGAACCTTAATCCTGGCAGGCTCTTTCAGTTACCATGCAAGGTTCAGTCTAACGCACATACACTGAGATACACATGAAACTGACTTTTGTTATTGAACATTTTAGGAAACTAGAGCAGACCAAACAATACGCCCAGAACGAGTCCACAAGAAGACCACCTCATTTGGATTTAGACCGTGTAATTGGGTAGAGCTTGAGGGTTTTTGTGGCATCCCTTAAAATATTTTTGATTAATTCATTCTATTCAGGAATTCGGGCAGCCGTCTATTATGCGGGCAGAAGCCGACAACAATCCTAGCATCCTTCCTCCACAAATCGAGTTGGAAAAGATAGAGAATGATGACATAGAACTACATTGGCGAAGAGTGACGCTGCCAGTGGGAAAGCTGAGTGCAGTCTCATTCATACTGTGGGCTCCGAGTTAGGCTGGCATGAGCCCATTTCAATTCAATGCAAGCTTAATATTGCACCGTATACCTGGAATAACCAGGTATAAGGTAAGAGCCTTGTAATACCATGACAACAAACAAGGCTTCCTTTTACACTACAGTTTCAGCGTAGTTACTAAGTCAGTTGTAACGTCTTACTTAGTAATGTTGTGGAACAAGTGGTATAAGTTTTTCGTAATTGCATGAACGATGTAATCTTTTATTACAAGGGATATTCTTATACATCAAGAAACAAACAAGGCTGCCTTTAACAGCTGCAGCTAACTTACAGAGTACATTGTTTGAATCCATGATCACTATTTAAGAAAAAGCTATTTATTGGTTAGGAGTATCTTACGGTCTAGATTGTATGCAATTAAATGTTTGGCTTTTACCAAGTTAAACCTTGGATAACTACAATTGTAATTTGATGTGATGGGTAATAAAGGAGTTGTTTCTAAGGTGTTTCTTCTGAATACTTTCAACCAATATGCAACGACCTCTGGGTTGGAACCAACCTAAACCTGTCACAATGACATGGTACTTAGTTGAGTTGATGGGTAATAGAGGACGTTCAGCTGCTAGTCATTCAGCTGTATTTTCCTACTTAGTTACTAGTGATGATTACCCAATGATATGTTATAATGCCTCATATTTTTACTGGATAAATAAATACCTTGTGATGAGGGGACTGTAAAAGGAAGGGTTACCAACAATGTAGGCATGGTTTTAAATTCAGTCCATCCCTGCTTACTAAACCGAACCCTAACCTAGAAAGTAAGTTATATCGTTGAGAGTAAGTTATATCTTTTATCCACTGCTAAAGTACAATGCTTACACAGGCGTGTATGTAATTTGTGAAAATATTTGAAACAAAATAAATACAACCAAAACGACGTACGAAGGAGTGACGGAAGGATCTTAAAAAAACCCACAGTGTGCGACACTGATGAGTCAGTCCCTGAAGTATCCCACATTCAAGTGGTGCTCAATATGTACGTTCAAATGAAAACGCACACACACACACACACACACAAACACACACACACACACACACACACACACACACACACACACACACACACACACACACACACACACACACACACACACACACACACACACACACACACACACACACACACACACTAAGCATTACAGTTTAATGTCTTCTGATTCAACTGAAATATTTAAAAGGAAACCAATGGGATACAGAAAAAAATACATTGTGATAAATATTAAGGAATCCTTGCTTGCTTCAGAGTGATGAAATATCTGAAGTTAAGAGCAAGTGCTAACTGTAAAGGGACGAGGGCGGCCTGGAGGTTGGGAGTTTGAGCTCTGCTAGCATGAGCTAATGGAGCTCCAGGGTACATTTGTCTGTACATCAGAGATCTTTGGAAGGGTACATAATGTTGTTTCATCATGTGTGGAGGTTAGCAGCTAAATAGTTGGCCTCCATAGATGGTCTTTCTGATAATATCCTCTTATTCCTTTAGCAACAACATGCAATATGAATAATAGGAAATGTCACAGTTGGGGTTAGTCAGAAACTCAGACTCATCTTGGCCACCAATGTTTCTAAGGTTAACTTGAAGTTTAGACCATTTTTGTTTTTACCTCTATCACATCTAATCCTATCTCTGTCCACCTCTGTTACTTTAAAATCCCAGTCGATACTGAATATATATTAGATCGCTGCAGGTCAGACCCACCATACCGACCGTTAACCCCTAGCCAGCCGGACCCCCAAGTCAACCAGAACCACTTGCAAGCCTGACCCCCAGTCATTTCATTATTAGCCTGGCTTCTAAGCCGGGCTGTCAATCCTCTAAACCAGCCTTCTGTCCCTCCGATCCCCGAGAAGCCGTTAAGAGGCATGCTGTTTGTCTTCTACAAAAGGCCTGGGGAGTGCTTGTGCAGAGAGAATCCATTCCCTGCCATTTAATGAAGCGCTGCACTGCAGCAGATGTTAACAACAAACACAGCATTTCTCCTGGTTGTAAGTATGTAGCATTACAAATAGGGCTTGTCCTTGTCATTACCTTTTTAGAGAAAAGGTTGTTTTAGGGTAATATTTGAGCTGTTAGCGCTGGAGAATGTGTTCGATTCTGAAGATGTTAATTGGAGTCCTGTTATGCTGTGACATGCTATGATGCTTGTAGACTTTCCGCTCAAAAAAACTGTATTCGACTGATATGGTTTTTTGCGTCTTGGACTGACATCTGTTATTACGTTCATGGCGAGTGTGAGCTGTCACCGGCGATTTTATCCCCTCTAATCATTTTACAGAAACAAAGGAAAAATGGAACATGAAAATGACTCACCAGCTGTGAATTCCAGATGAAAGAAAAACATAAAGAATATCAGTTCTATTCAGCCCCTGCTATGCATTACAATCCATTTCAATTGTGTTCAAGTGTGGAAGGGCTATTAAAAAGTTTGGATGCACTTCCGATTATAGATTTAGAATCAATTATGGGATATTTTTTGTGGATGAAAAATTAAGAATAAGAGAATCAGAAATGTAATTCAATATCGTAAAACATTGTTGCCTTTTAATTGTATTCTCCATGCTTATACCTTGCATCTGCTCTCAAACTTGCTTGGATCTAAGCCATTCTTAATCACTTTCATAGCCTCAGACGTGATGGGGGAGGAGTGATCAATTAAACCGGTAGGTAAGAAATCATCTCTGGCATCATGGAAACACCTGGCTCTGGGGAAAGCCGTCATCCTGAGATCCCAAATGCGGAAATCCCTGGGAACCAGTGTTGAAGAAATGAAAAGAATACAAGAGCGATTAGCCACAGGCCAGATTTATTTACTATACCTTTTAATATTCACTATTCAAGCCCACACACACTCAAACCTTTATCCTACTCTTTTCTTATTAGGGTTAGCTCCTGAACCAAAAGGTATTTTAATTAATGTTATTTAATATATTAATATGTTTAATGTCTTAGTTTCCTAGAGCGGGTTAGGGTTAAAGTAAGGTTATTTATTTCCTGTGACCTGGGTTAGGGTTAGGGTTAAAATTGTTAACTTGGCTAGCTGAAAGATGTTGGTAAGCGCTACCGCTACCTGGCAATTCTGTCTCAGCCGTTAACAGTTCATAACTACCAACACCGTTTCCTAGGAAAGTGGTTCTCAAACTAATTTTACTAATGTTTGCCCTCCATGGTGTTAACAAATAACATGCACCCATTAAATGGGTAATGGAAATAATTATAGCTTAGTAAACAACATGGGCCTATGCTTGACTTGACATTGGAAAGATTTACTCAAATCTGATGAAATATTCAGATTAAAATTAATTGTATTAGGGTGGAAGTACTTCATGTTCATCACCAATATTAAAACAACCCAAGTACCCCCTTCAATGTACCCTGGGCTACATGTACTCTTATTTCAGAAACACTTTCATAGAAATAACAAATTTTGTCCCCAGGTGCAACCAACTATACTGAACAAAGACGTCTAAAGCCGGTCTGATAGATTTTCCACTAGCTTGGATTTTCTGAAAAAGAGGATTCCCTCCCAGACAAATCAACGGATCAACAACAATCTTGTGGAGAAGCTGCACCTATCAGTCTTGTAGCCTGGACTGTGGTCTTATATATAGATTTCTAAACAACGCTTGAATGCATAATGTAACAGCTTTTTCGGTACGCCTCAACCCTCTTTCAAGTTCAGACTGTTTCACATTCATGTCTGTTGGGCATGTTGTTGACTGAGAAACCACACTTCGTAATCACATGTGCACATCTAGAGGGGCGTGTCCCTGTCTATGTGTTGCATGGAGCTGAGAAAAGGGTTGTCATTAAAAACCAGGGGCCCTATTTTACCGATCAGAAAGTATGAAACGCGAAGCGCAAGTAGCTTTGTGGGCGGATCTCTGGCGTATTATACCGGCGGATAAATAACTCTTGCGCCCAACGCAAATCTAAAATAGGTTGTTCTGAAGTAGATTAATTATGGTGTGTTTTGGGCGTAACATGCAATAAACTAATGAGAGCTCCATCTCCAATCACCTTTAAAGGGGACCTATTTGCACTTTACCACCTTCTTTCAAGGAGAGCACAAAAGCCTTGATCGAGGTGAAAGAAGGTGGTAAAGTGCACCAAAGACACAGCCATGTTCCGACTGCGGGATCTGTTTGCGAGTGGTGGTGACTTATGTCATACGCGTCGAGAGCAGCGGGAGTTGTAGTCCACAAAGCGCCCCACACAAAAACTAACCGTATCAAACTCCTACCCGCTAAATTATAGTTTTCTTTGCATGAAAAATTATCAGTTAAATCCACAAACAACATATGTGTAATCCGGGGCATATAAAGACTGGGATCAGAAAATAATTACTTTCTCTCCATTGACTCCCCATTCATTTTTTTCGGTCTCATAGGTCCCATGAGCAATGGCGACTTACGAGCTCTATAGGTCCCCTTTAAGAGCCATGAGCGCATTTGAACTTCACAAGTTGATATAGTTCATTCTCCGCTGAGACAGATGCATGACCACACATATTGTTGAACAGTGCGCCAAACATTTTCACCCGCATTCATTCAACTTTTAAACACTCACTCGCGGTAAAACAATGTTATCTCATGATCAAATACTCATCAATCCTAAAAGTTATGGGCTTGTACACGATGTCTGTGACAAGAAAGTATGTGTTTGCTGTACAGTGTTTGCAGATGCATTGTTTTAAAAGTACAACTTATTACCGCTGTATCAGCTGTTCTTTCCCAAAATTAATTAACCAACGTTATCATTTAACCTAAAACAAGATTTTGTTTGGGAAGGCTGGGATATTCTTTGCTCAAGTTCATTATTGTTATTGCGTGGCATTAGCCTGCCACAGTGTTCATTCACGCAGCCCCTATGGAAATGTTTCCACAGTCCACATGCTATTTCTATATTTCAATTAGGCTAATCCTTTGCATGTCTGTGCTGTGTATAGCCTACGTGTGTGTAAGCTTATGTTGCAGTTCCGACCTGCCATGGCACGTCAAAATAGCAACCCCAACTGCGCCATCCGCTAGTGCATTTAGACAAGGTATTTGCCGGTCAGTGGCACGTTTGCTTTTTGCATCACAAAAATAGCACCAAGTATAATTTGCGCCAGAACATGCCTCTGCTCTTCGCCGACACGCCTCTCCAGGGCACAAGTGTAGTGGACCGAGTTTGCTGCGGGCGGGGGGGAAATCAGTTTTGCGCCGGGTGCTAGCAATGACACATGCGTCGCTGTATAAAGTCAATTGCGCTGGGTGTTAGATCGGGCCCCAGGGATGCTGCGGCTGTCTTGTAGCGGAATAGACAAGGACACTATATGCATGGAAAGGGATTATTTGGTGAACTCAACACGGCACCCTCGATTGTTTGTACATTAATGATCTCAGTCGAATATCCATGCAGCCCTTCAGATATGTTTGGATTAACATTGAAGTAGTGTCCACCGATTCATGTGTTTGGTGTATTATACATGTGACACCCGCAGCCAACCTATGTTCCATTGGGGCTAAATGTACCACCCAGAAAATATGGAAATAATAGCGGATGGGTTGCGGAGTGTTGTATGAACGAGGCAGGTGAATTACAAAGGACATTTGAAGGAAGCTACCGGTCTACCGGGTATATTGGTAACCAATGTTTTAGTGAAGCCAGGGGAGATGCTTTTGACCGTCTGTCCTCCAACCTAAACAACAGAATAGGTCATTTGAATATGTCGTCCAAAACGACCCGTATGAACGTTTCAGCCCCCTATGGACTTCAAAGTAACAGTCATACATCCCGGTTCTGTCTGCCAAAAACAAAATGGATGACATCTCTTTCTATTCTCAGTGTAAAATGCTTAATTCTTAGATCGTTCCGATAGATATGCAATTTAATAAAGAATAAAATAATAATCTAACAACGCTATTGACTTCCCTGATTATCCTGTTAATCCAACTCAATGTATTTATAAAATGTACCTTTCTGATGATTTTTTTTGAACAGATATTTTCGCTTCAGACGTCAGAATGAATCCCTTATTTCTTATTCAACAAAAATATGATTTGATTATATATATTTTGATTGCACATCCGGGGGGTTTATGTAAAGCAACTTTTCATTGGTTCAAATAGCAAGTGGCACAACTAGCGGTTGAGCACAAGAGAGTGTCATCCCCATCCCATTCAGAACTGAACACGTGTTGTTATCCAAATGGTCCAACAACCGTGGGACAACCATTATCACCTATCGCCATGAGCATCAAGCACTATGTTTTCTGTAGCATAACAGTTTAGAAGCAGAACTTTCAACAGCCATATTGACTGTGCATATTGAATGGCTCTTTGCCACACTAAATTTCCAACTATACAACTGCCATTAATATCAAGGTTACCTGCTTATTATCCAGGGAGCGCTTTTACCTCTGGTGCAACTGGCCGCTTGGCTAACTGACAATGTCGTTTAAAAAAAAACATGGCAGACAGATTGCCAGGATAACATTTCGTTTAGGGTGCCTGCCGGCCAGATGTGACAGGGGAATGTGCTGGTGAAAAAAATAAAATAAAATTGACATCTCAATTAATACTCTCTTAATACCCAAACAGGCCAGAAGAAAGTTAAAGCTTTCCCATGATGGGTTGCACGTCTTTCGTCTCAGGGCCAGCAGCTCACCGTGCCCCGAGTGTGTTAAATGTGATTCATTGCCACTCTTTTAACAGGGTTTCCTTCCTATAGTGCTGTTGTTGAGAGACTGTTGTCTACTCTCTCTCCATCTAAGCCTTGTGTGTGTGTGTGTGTGTGTGTGTCTGTGTGTGTACGTGCGTGCATGTGCGTGTGTGTGTGCGTGTGTCTGTGTGTGTGTGTGTGCGTGTGTGCATGCGCACGAGCGTGCGCATGCACACACGCACACACACACAGACACACGCACACACACACGTTCGTGTGCTTGTGTGTGTGTGTGCATGGGCACCAGGTTGGGTGTGTTTAGGTTGTGATGACCCCCGATGTTCTGTGGTGCAGCAGGGGTGCTGGGCCGTCCTAATGGTCCCCTTCAAGCCCCTCCAAAGATAATCTCCACTAATGGGTTTGTAGAAATGACCAGATGATGGAGAGAGAGAGACTGAGAGAGAGAGGATTCCTGTAATAAAAAGAGTTTAGATGTAAGTTAACGACCCAGTAACCTGGCCAGGGACAAGAGGGCAGGCGGGGTGTTTGTTAGAAACAGTTTCTCTTTCATATTCCAGCCAGTGTGTTTGTGGTGGGCCAATAAGTGACGAATGCATGTGTTTGTGGCCAAATACATTTGTGTGTGTTTGTGTGTGTGGTAAGTGGCCCCCTAGACTATTGTGGCCAGTGCCCAATACAAATAATGCAAGGATTGTGGTCCCTCACCATTTAAGCTAATCATCAGTGCCTTGACCAGAGGATGCTGGTCTCTGAGTGTGGGACTTTGTGTCGCCTTAACGTTTATGCGTGTGGGAAATAATGAGACGCTTTTATTTATTTTTTAGGACCTTTTGATTGATGGCTGATTTAGACTGGTAGTGCCTTCCCATTTTTAGAGAAAATAAATGCTTACACACACACACGCACGCACGCACGCACGCACGCACGCACGCACGCACGCACGCACGCACGCACGCACGCACGCAGGCAGGCAGGCAGGCAGGCAGGCACACACACACACACACACACACACACACACACACACACACACACACACACACACACACACACACACACACACACACACACACACACACACACACACACACACACACACTTGTACGCACACTGTATAAGAAAACATGCACGCGCACACAGACAGAAGTACCAGCTGTGTGTACATGCCAAATATTGGCAAACCATTTGTGTTTAACCAGGAACATAATTATCTCTCTGTTGATGGGTTTGCAATCAGAACACTGACCACAGAGTTCAGTGTTTAATTAACTGCTGTTCACTTACACCAAATATAACCTGTTTTTGTGAGTGATTGTTAGGGTGTTTTTCCTTATCCATGCTGAAATGAAGACATCCTGTTTAATTAGATTAGCTGATATGATGTTAAAAATGTAAAATACATCGTGTCGCTGAGCATATTATCATTACGTATTCGTTTCTCATGACCCGGGGAAATAATATTCATTGCTGGAATCAACATTTTTCCCATTTAAAAATGTGATCTTCAATACGTGTTTTGTTGTTGAAGCATATTTCGTGTGTCTCATGAATACTGTTGGCCTGAGGCACATCATGCCTATGGATCTCTTCCATGCATACTTTTTATGGCTGCACACATTTCAGTAACACACCTCCAGGCCACTCAACCATGTGGAAGACTAAAGAATTATAATTGTGATGTGAGTGTGTGTGCGTGCGTGTTTGTGCGTGCGCGTGCGTGTCTATAGGCGCATCGCATGCTAATGAACGGCGACAGACTGTACTGAGTAGAGTGTAAATAGTGTGATTTGAGTGATGAAGCATGTAGCTATAACAATTATAAATTTCAGCAATGACAGATATCCAATTTATTTTTACATAGTGAAAATACAAGTGTATTACTCAACTCATTTTAGCTGAATCATCTAGATCAGGGGTCACCAACCTTTTTGAACCTGAGAGCTACTTCATGGGCACTGAGTCATAAGAAGGGCACCCAGTTCTATACACTCTTCTGAAATAACAAATTTGCTCAGTTTGCCTTTAGTTATATATTACTATTGATGATTAATGATACTCATCTATGTGAAGACATGTTAATTAATTGAGTCATGTTAATGATTTCTCACAATAATTATCAACAATGACTTAAAAAAGGTGGGAAAGAGTTGTTCAAGAATGAGTGGTGCTATTTTTAAAACAGGCCTGCGGGCGCCTCATGTGCTCCTTGTGGGCGCCATGGTGCCGGGCACTGTGTTGGTGACCCCTGACCTGGATTATATGAAAGAGGACTACTCGGGAGTTGAAAGTCAGAATTCTGAAATTGAAGTCGGAATTCTGAGATTAAAGTCAAAATTGTTGTCTACCTGTAGGGAACCAAGTTCAGTGAGTGTCACTTTGCGACATATGTTACGTGCAGATCTGCTCCATGTTTTGCAGTGCTCCTGGAGCTCCTCCTGGAGCCCCTCCTTCTCCTCGTTACCTGGCACCTGCTGTTGCCTTTAAAGCCTGGGAGGCTTCATTCACTCGTCCTCTAGCCAGAGCCAGCAGCATGGTCCTCATTCACCCGTCGGTTCAACCTTTTGTAACAATAAACCCGGTTTTTCGTATACTTAATCCTTGTTTGTCGACTTCATGTTGCTTCCCTCGAGCCGGGTCGTAACAACATACAAGACGGGAACCACACAATGACCAAAGATGTCAGATGTGAGCGGGTTTTGGCGTGTTCGAGGGGTCCCAGAGTACCGAAGAGGTTCAGGGCCACGCATTCGTTCTTTTTTAATTAATTCATTGAATTTATTTAGAATTCTGAGATCCAAGTCTGAATAGTACCGTTTTACTCAAATACACATCTACTCCCACAGCAAGAGACAGACAGACAGAGAGACGGACAGAAAGACAGTTATAGAGACAGACACATGCAACAATTTCACCCTGTGGAAGGCAAAAAGGGTCACAGCTCAGCCCCACTGTAGATGTCTATTGATACGGTCTTGTACTATGCGCTACAACATGACAGTAGCATCCAAGTACTTTGAACAGAAACTCCAGTATTAGTCTAATATGAATGAAACACCGATCTAACCCGTATTATTAGGGGACTAACAATATTACAGTGCTCTTGCGCCGTGACGTCTTTCCTGCGGAGGTTGCTCATTCAGGATGCAGCTTTTGCAATTGGACTGAAGAGGTTATTTTAATAGCAAGTGCATCAAACGCATCACCGTGTCACTCCTCCTGCTTTCATAGTGTATGATAAGACCATAAATATGTCATTTCAATTAACATATATTATAATGTACATTATATTGGTGACATTACTATCAGTGCCATCATGAATGAGCCACCTACCACGTGTCTTCAATGCTTAAGTGCACCATGATATTGTTTGGATATCATGGTGGATTTCCTATGGATTATTTCGTGCCAGTTAAATCTTTGGTCTGTATTGATATCGGCAGACCAATACAACGTGATATGGGGGGGTCTTGACCACTCTGTGAAGAAGCAGAAATTCAGAACAGGTCTTAGCACTACACGGATGCAGCCCCAGAGTTTGCTTTAATATCGTGTGTTCTATTAAGGAATATAAATGTTTTTATTTACATCACGACCCGTACTGGAAATCAATGAAAGGGCAGCATAGCAATTCTTGTTCAGAACCGTACTCCCGAACACAAAGTTCTGGCCTTACATTCTTCGTTAACTTTGTCAAGCTTGTGATATAGGCCTACAAATTTGGAACCAAGCCGCAGTTTAGCACTGAAATCCAACACACTGTTGCGTAAGCCATCTGTACCTGCTTTAATCATCCAATGTGTATGCATGAGGGCCCCATGTACCAATCACATCAGTCAGTCTCGTTGTTGTTCATCATGTCGTTGCATGACCCCTTGTCCCAATGTGTTTAAATGCTGTGATGTAAAATGACCTCGCTGAATGGGGAGGCGTGCATATGCTTTGGCTTCCCTTTTGATGTCAATGTACTGTGGAAATGGATGTGTGGACGATTTAATCATCCATCTGACAGAGTTTTTGAGCATACATTATGTATGCAAACCACATCAGGGAATGAGGCCAGTTCTGCTTTTTATTTTTATTTTGCCACCATAAACTAAAATGTCTCCAACCCTGTTCCGTAGTCACCTGGATGTATTGAGTCACCTTGGACAGAGAGACTATTTGATGTTCTTGATCCATTGCACAATTTTGAATCATGCTTCATTTTGGAGTGTTGTAGGTATGATTTGAAAGTTTGTCAAGAGGGAGAGAGCAGAAGAGAGCAAGTATAATAAATAAAAAAGTATAAAGGACAACTTAATCGCAAATATCTCTGCGATTAAGAGGTGTTGCGTTTGCAATCACCTGTGATTGACAGACAAGAAGGATTCCCCTGGACCAATCAGGGAAGAGAGGCCTTGATTGGTCAGTAGTCTGGCAGTCTAAAATCCAAAAAGTGTCATACGCAGTCAACCAGAACAGATATTCTCACAGAGCATTTCACTCACTAATAGCTGTCAGTTGGCTATGGCATTTCTAACTAATTAGGTTCAAATGATAGCTCTTAAATCTTGCCTACAGCCCCTTTAAGACATCATCCCCTTTTCCTATAGATTCTCAATTAATCAATAATACACTCAATATAATTTAGGGATTTGGCTTTAATTAATGGCAACAAATCCTGTCCATTCGAGAATATATAGCACACCAGCAGAGTTCCCAAGGACAGACCGTAAACCAAAAGATTAACCCTTTGACCTGACTATATCAGACTGGGCATGGCATTTGGATGGCAGTTACTGGCATTCAATCATTTCCAGACTCGCTCACCGGCTCCGTCACCTTTCTCAAGTTTCATTTTTCCCTTGCACTCGCTTTGTATTCTCTCACCACTTCACAGCTAACTAGAAGTGAAGGCTCAAGGTCTTAGGGACTCGTGTACACTCTTTCAAAGTTACACAGAGCAAGTGGGACGAGTGAAAAAATAGAGAACGAAAAGACAAAGAAAACGATTTTCCCACCTACAACCTTTGATGTTCAAATAAAAATCCTCTGTTATGTACACACCCCTAGGTCAGCCAGAATACCCACAGCAGTCTTTGGTTTCTCAGAAACAAAGGCGTAGAACTAGTGGAAACCTCTTCCCTGAAGGTAATGTAGGGGTGAACGCTCTAGCTTCCATCTGCTACAGTCTTCAGAACTCTGTCTCATCTGTCACCACAGAAACTCATTGGACCAAACATGCACCCAGTCTCCCCAGTCACTCACACCTCTATATAAAATCATGATGCTCACCTATAAATCCCTGCACGGTTCAGGGCCAAAGTTGATAACTGATATGCTTCCACTGCATAAGCCTTGTAGAAAACTAAGATCTTATGAGACCAATCTGTTAATTATCCTCATTGATTATCCCCCATTTTATCACTATTGAATTTGTGTGACAAAGTTTTTACGTGAAGCACTTTCAGTCTGCCTCGTGTATGAAAAGTGCTACATAAATCGAGTGGCATTGCCTTGCCTTGCCTGTACTCTGCAACAGGTTACACGACGGTCTCGTACGATGGATCCACTGAAGATGGACCACCAAGACGCTATTGGTCCACAGTGCTGACACGTCCCATTGGTCAACAGACGATATCGGCCTCTGCTGAGCTGCAATGGCCTTACATCTGGTTGATGTTTGAAGTGGTTCATGCGGCTGCTTGACGCCTGGAACAGGCGGGGAGACGAGGATGCGTGGCCGCCGGGTGGGGCTGAGCTGTATCCAGTCGGTGTGTCATCTCCTTTGGTTCACTCCAGTGCTCGGATATCAGTGGCCAGGTTAATAGTTAGTGCTTAGTCTTTGTGTTAACTGTGTGTGTGTGTGTGTGTGCGCGTGTGTGTGTGTGTGTGTGTGTGTGCGTGTGTGTGTGTGTGTGTGTGTGTGTGTGTGTGTGTGTGTGTGTGTGTGAGAGAGAGAGAGAGAGAGAGAGAGAGAGAGAGAGAGAGAGAGAGAGAGAGAGAGAGAGTGCACAGTAGGCTTTAACAGAATGTTTATGGAACAAGTCATCACGAGGAAATGAAGGCCTTAGATGCTTGTGTGTGTGTGTGTTTGTGTGTGTGTAAATAAGCATCTGCCTTCTGTCTTTGTGTGTGTCTGGGTGTGTGTGTGTCGGCCATGCAATGCAGGAATGCGTTAGTGGCGGCGTGTCTGCTTGCTAGTAGAGTAGAGGCTGACCACTTCATCGCAGCGTTACCAAAGATCAACACTTCTTCTGTTCACCTTTTATCACCTTTGAATTTCTCTGGTCATTGCAAGCAGAAATAAACCCATAAAACACCATGGAACGGGAACAGTGTGTGGGGGGAGGGAGGCAGAGAAAGGGGGAGTGTGGAGGAGAAGGCAGAGTAATGCCACAGGGGCCTGTGCCCAGTGTGGCTCTAAACAGTAATGACACTCCGCAATTCCCCCTGCACCAAATTGGTTGGACTTGCAAAATCCTTGTGAAGCAATTACCAAGTTGTGTGTGTGTGTGTGTGTGTGTGTGTGTGTGTGTGTGTGTGTGTGTGTGTGTGTGTGTGTGTGTGTGTGTGTGTGTGTGTGTGTGTGTGTGTGTGTGTGTGTGTGTGTGTGTGTGTGTGGTCATGCGGGCACATGCCTGTGTGTGTGTGTGTGTGTGTGTGTGTGTGTGTGTGTGTGTGTGTGTGTGTGTGTGTGTGGTCATGCGGGCACATGCCTGTGTGTGTGTGTGTGTGTGTGTGTGTGTGTGTGATCATGCACCTGTGTGTGCGTGTGTGTGTGTGCGTGTGTGTGTGTGAGTGTGTGTGTGTGTGTGTGTGAGGTGAGAGAGTGAGAAAGTGTATGGGTCTCTCCATCAGGAAATTTCTTTTAGCTTTTGGAAAATGTTTGGCCTCATTGAAAGGCAATTTATTTGCCACTTAAAAACCATACAACAACACAGGCACTGCAGTACCAACAACGGCAGCTTCGGGCCTGGCTTCTCCCATTATTATTAAATTCATGCGCACATAAAACCCTACACAGCCCATAAAGTCCAGCCCATGGAGTGGTATAAACGTGAGGTAATATCCAAATGTTACCACAGATATAGGTCATCGACATCAATTGCAATCTATTTGTGTCCATATGACATATTTTTGTTCCTGTCTCAGTGCTCTGGTATACTCTACTCTCTCTAATGCTGTTTGGTGGCATGTGACACTTTTTGGATGCGCAGACACTTTGATAGAAACTCTTACCTGCCTCTAGAGACATATCTAAATCTCTCTTTCTCTCCCTCTCTCTCTCTCTCTCTCGCTCTCTCTCTCTCTCTCTCTCTCTCTCTCTCTCTCTCTCTCTCTCTCTCTCTCTCTCTCTCTCTCTCTCTCTCTCTCTCTATCTCTCCGTCTCTATGTCTCTATCTCCCTCTCTTTCTCCCTCTCTCTCTCCCCCCCCCCCCCCCCTTTGTAAGGAGCCTTGTCTGTCAGACGGCCCCTGACAAGGTCGCACCACAGAGAGGGTCCTGCCACTCTGAGATGAAAAGCGCCCCCCCCCCCCCCCCCCCCCCCCCCATCCAGAGGAGACAGGACCCAAGCGGCCCCCCGCAGCCCCCGGGGAGCCTCCAATCTGCAGCAGACATATCGGCCCCCAATACGGCCCCGTGAGCCGCAGGACGTGTCGAGACCCTCCTTCGCTCTGCGTTTGTTGTTGTTGTGCGTTGTTGGCTAGTGAAGCCCAGTTTCTCTTTCATCCTGAATGCCTCGGTTGAACTTTGTGCGACCGCTGTGGTGGAGGGCCCGGTCGATGTGTCCCATTGTGTCCCATTTTAAATCACTCCACTCCAAAAGACAGCGCTTTCCTTGGTGAGCTGTTGTCATTGCCAGCGTGTTTACCTGCCAAGCGTTCTACCGGGATGCAACGAATCTGGCACTAATAACGTGTATACTATGTGAGTGTGTGCGTGCGTTTATCTGTGTCCATCTGTGATGATGTTTGACTGAGTGTGTGTATGTGTGTGTGGGCATGTGTGTATGTGTGTGCCTGTGTGTGTGGTTATATTACGCGTCTGTGTGTGTGTGTGAAGTGGTGGATGGTTCTGGGGGGGATCCTGAGTTTATGCACATGTGTGTGCGTCAGAGATGTATTTGTGTGTGTGTGTGTGTGTGTGTGTGTGTGTGTGTGTGTGTGTGTGTGTGTGTGTGTGTGTGTGTGTGTGTGTGTGTCTGATGAGAGAAAGCCAATTTGGACTGA